>NC_091110.1:5761323-6063088 GCF_024713975.1 Paralichthys olivaceus
ATTTTTGATCAGTCCATGCATTTCAAGCAACACATAAAACCCTTCATTGTGTATTCCATTTGAGGAACATTGCAAAACTGAACCTACTGTACCAAAACCTGAGCTGGAGAGGATAATTCACTCTCTTCTCATCAAAAGTCTCAGCAAATCCTCTCTTACATCATACAGACATCATGACTTTACTCTTGAAAATATGATGTGTGATATGATATAAATGTAGTATTAGAAATGTGTTTATCATCTCTAAATAAAAACACAGTCAAAGCATTGCCCTCATGGCTGTGGCACCTTTCCTTTCCTGCAGCTCAATGTGACAGCAGATATTGTATGTGAAAGTACGACCTCTAGTGGGTCCTCTGTTTGGTGTGAGAGGACAATCATATGGTACAGCTGGCACACAGTATCCAAGGGATGTAGTGCCTTACCCAGAAAACCCAATCAAGTTAAGACAAGCACTTTCTTTGAAGAAAAACTTTGTAATCTGAAGGTGTCCCACGCTAACATCTGCTATTCTGGGATATGTTTCAAATTGCAATTTTCATGGCCAGTGTGGGGGAAAAAGATTTCCGAGAAACAAAGACATAGATATGATCAGGTTGCATGTGAGTGGAAATACCTACTGTTATTTAAAAATGACAGATGTTGTCCAGAAGAGGACAGAGGACTAAACAAATCATGCAACACAAACAACATCTGTCATTTGCTGATTGTCACAGGTCAAGAAAATGGACAGAGCTCATGTACTGTTTTCTTGCTTTCACGCAATTCTACACTTTCAGTTTGGGGAACTGCCCATGACTCTTGTACTCTATCCATGCAGCTGCTCTCCAGGAGCCGTCAACGGGTCATACGTTGTGTGAGAGGGAAATTGTGATGAGTGGACATTAATCTTAATTTAATGCTCTATATTCTTTGCATTCAATTCAAATTGATGTACAGCTTTCGGTTTTGACAGCTACTTAGCTGTGTTGCACTGCAGGTAGTTGTCTGGGGAGAAAAAGCAAGAGAAGAAAAGGAGAGGAGAGTGGATAGTGCTTGACTGCATTGAGACCCCACTAAAATGTTTTGAGCAAAAACCCAAAAGTGTTGGAAGGATGTATGCCTTCGCACACACACCCACATTGCTAAAAGGTTTTTAAGAAGAAACAACCCGACTGCAGAATATCCTGGTATAGTCTGACTAATTTAGTAAAAACACTTATTGTGAGGTACATATCTCCTATTACCTTTCAGCTGCAGCTTTGGGGTACGTAGGATTGAGTGGCATCTTGCATTTCTTCATTTTAATGCTAAATAAATCTAGAGCCAGGATTTGTCCATTAAAAGAATTTTGTGATATCTAGCGGTGAAGTTGCATGTTTCAGCTTAACACCCCACACCTCACCCTCTCCTTCCAAACATGAAAAAGAACCTGTGGAAGCCTTTAATTGTCATTAAAAACTCAAAAGGTGTTTAGTTTGTCCAGTCTGGACTAATGTAAAAAACATGGCGGCCTCCGTAGAGAGGGTCCCCTCGATGTAAATATAAAGTATTTAAATTCAAAGGGCCTTTAATCTTACACACTGGACCTTTAAGGCTTTACTGTAGAAAATGGCAGTGCAGCATGGTCCAGCATAATGAAAATACAATGATTCTTAGTTTCAGGTAAATATACACCAATGAAAACCTCATTATGAATATTATTTTCCATTCCTCCCATATGTGCCACAAAAACCTGGACCTTTAAAGTCCTGTACATAAGTAAACATGGAGGTACCTTTACTTGAGTATTTCCTTTGTTTGCAACATGACAGCTTTAGTTCACTGCATTTTGACGGAAAATATTGTACTTTACTTCCACATTTATCTTACAGCTATGACCTTAAAATAAACTTCGACTGAAGCTTAACTTCTGCATAATGAGTGCGAGTAATATTATTTTTGATTATGCTGAAAGAACACATCTATTTCAACCTAAATGTCTCCACCATAGTGTATTTTCTTCTTGTTCCTTCATGTGGATGTTTGAGCTTCACTCTGCAGAATGATTTATGTGCAGGCTCTGACACTGAAGCTTGTTCTCACATTAATCTGCCAGAGGCGAAAGCCTCTCTGCAGCTCTGCACTCACCTTAAATTTAATATAAAGCAGTTGCTTGTAATATCTTAGCCAAAATGTCACCTGGACCTAAAACTATACAATAGCTGTGAGTTTTGTGTGGAGAAACGTTCTACTGGTGTGAAAGAAATGAGTCGGAGTGTGAACAGTGTGTGGAGACAGAAGCTGACATTTTTGCCAAGATATCAGTTGTCACAACACAAGACGACCCAAAATATTGTCCGTTGCCCCCAGAGACTAATTCATGACCAGACAAGATCCGATGTGCTCCAGTGCAAATGTGACTCTAATTCAAGACAAACTGAGACAAAAAGAAGATGGACTTGGTGAAGGCTTCAAAATATTATTATTCTTCATAGTATTAAAAATGTATTTATCACCTCAGAGTAAATGAATATATCTACAATAATATGACAGTGGTAGCAGAGATATGTGCAAGTGTGACCTCTAGTGGACCCTCTGTTTGGTTTGGGAGGATGTGGCTGGTATATAGTATCCAAAGAAATGGAGTGCTTTACCCAGAAAACACTATCAGTACTTCATAAGTACTTCATTGGAAGATGAAACTGTGTAATCTGAAGGTGTCCCACAACTGCTTTTCTGGGAAATGTCTTAAATTGCAGTTTTCATGGCCAGTGTTGAGGTGAAAAATATTTATAAAAAATTCTGTTTGTGTTTTGTATGGAGAAATGTTCAACTCGTGCCATAAGGAAACTAGTCAGAATTTATACAGTGGTGAACGGAGGATGAAATCTTTGCCAAGATATTAGTTGGCTACACCAGAGGCCCCAAAACGAGGGCGTTGCCCCCAGAGGCTAATTCATTACCAGACGAGATCCGATGGACTCTGTTGTTGTGAAGTTCATTCTTTTACAACACACATTTTGAATATGTTATTCTGACAAACAAAGATGAGTTACTGATGTTGTCATAGGCTGCTGGAATGGGTGAGTGGGGCAGGTGCACATGCTGGTCCCTGATTTTTTTCTCTACACCCCTGCTTGGAACTTCAACACTTCTGTGCATTTTCACTTCTCACCACTGATCGTTTTCACCACGGGGGGGGGGGACACACGCTTCTAAAGATGGTGAAAACTCGTGTGGTTGGTTTGGCAGCAGCGTGGCTCTGATTGGTCCGCCCTCGCACGTTGTGGGCGGGGTTTCTTTAGGCCACCAGGCTTGTACTAGTGCGTGGAGAGCGAGGTCAGAGGCAGCGTGGAGCAACACAACACTCACAGGAGGCGGCTCCGACCCGGACCGTGACGCCAAACTTCTTCTGCAACAGGCTCCAGGAGACATTACAGAGTTTGCTCCACGTCGTGACGTTGTTGTTTTGTTTTTTTTTAAATTAAAGTTGCGCAGAGAGCAGCGTCATTTTTAACGCCGATGACCTCACCGGGCTGCACAGGTGTGCTGACGGGCTAATCTGTTCTGCCTCTTCATGGAGTCGTCCTGGTCCCGGAGCTGCTGATATTACCTGGAACACAACAGCATTAATAATGGAGCTCAACCGTGTTAACGCAGCTGGAGGCTGCGGGAGTCTGTCGTCGTCCTCCTCCGGGTCGCACACCTTGTCCGAGGGCGAGGAGGCTCCAGCTGCCCGGTGCGGTCTGGCTTCTGAAGCCGGAGACGAGAGTCACAGCTCGGACACAGACAGTGTCAACGAGGCGGAGGACGATGGAAACACACGGCGGGAGGAGGAAGCAGCAGCAGGGGAGGAAGAGTGTGAGGAGGACGAGAAGGTAAACACACAAATAACGTGTGACTTAAACCAATGGGGATGCAAACATGGGGGGAAAGAAACGAGTCATGTAAAGTGTCAGTCATCTCTGTAATATTAGTCATTAGTCACCAAGCAGAAGACTTGTGAAACAGTGATCTGACTGACTTTACTTTACGGAGTAGTTCTCAACAACATCCTGCTCCAGCTTCACTCATAAGTCAGTAAGAATGCTACCGTGCAAGTATTATTTACTGTAATCATCCAAGTGTGAGTAAAGAAAAAGCATAACACAAACAAACAGCACCATATAAACAAAGCTTCACACAAACATATACAAACAGACGGTGGTAGAGTATAGTACATGTATTCAAATTACTATCATACTCAAGGTTTTTCTCAGCTTTTCTTTTACA
This sequence comes from Paralichthys olivaceus, assembly GCF_024713975.1. Taxonomy (NCBI): domain Eukaryota; kingdom Metazoa; phylum Chordata; class Actinopteri; order Pleuronectiformes; family Paralichthyidae; genus Paralichthys; species Paralichthys olivaceus. Next base: position 5,765,557 of record NC_091110.1, read on the forward strand.
AAAGGTAGATCATGTAAAATCAGTAGAGCACACACCTCCACTAAGGCCCAACAGTCCCCTTATGAATTTACCCGATCCATATTTTATTTGGGTCTGCACCAAATTGCACTCATATCAGTACATTTTTTTCTCACAGCAACATCCATTAATGAATTAATTATCCTCTGAGAAATCAATGGGGAATCATTCCAGGTTTCATGGTAATCTATCCACCCGTTTTGTTTAGTTTTGCTTTAAAACAAACAAATAGACAGGGGTGAGACTATCTCCTTGGCAGAGGCAATAGTTTTAGCAATATAATGAATCAATAGCAATATAACAAAGGTTCAATATATTAATGTTTAGTGAAAGCAGAGTGAGGAGGTATAACACAATAGATCTACCTCAGATTTGTACAATGTTTTGCTCTCGTCAAGTGTTTTCTGCTCATGAAGAAGAGTTTAAAACCACAACCATCAATCAGGAGCAAGAGACAGTCTTTAAACTAAAAAAATGATAATGAAATGTATGTTGTGTGTGTGATGATGTTACACAGAACAAAATGTTTTCTGATTCTCCTCTATAATACATCATAGATGACACAACAGATGCAGCTCATTGTACAAGTATAGTTTACGCTGTGTACTCCTCTGACTTCATGCACTCATACTCAGTGTGTACTTCTGAGTCTTGCAGTGAACAGATGCACTGCTTTCTGTTTTAACTTCGAGTCCTGTCTTATGCAGTCATAGCCTAGTTAATGAAGTGACAGGATTGTTTATCATTTCACCAGCTGACCTCAGCCTCAGGTAGTGTTTCTTCTGTATTAGTAATAAAACTGAAACTTGGCATGCTGATTTGTAAAGAGTTTGTGTTGCGATGACACTTCAGATAAATAATGATCTCTCAACAACAACTCCAAAAGGTCATTAAGTTCTGTGATGGGGCAGCCCAAACATTTTACAAATCTGAGATGTGCTTGCACAAAACACATATATACAGAACCTTTGATATATTATATATATTATACTATTATATTGTGATAATTAGTGATATTGTTTTATTGCCCAGCATTTTTATAGGTGTATCTAATAAACTGTAAATTAAGTTTGTTTCTTTCCAATATCTTCTTTTCTTCCACAACAGCGTGATAATATGGAGTTTGTGTTTTACAGAAAGAGGACGCATGTTTATAGTGGCTACCTGGATTTGGAAAAAATCATTAGCAACTTAGAAACAGTTGGAATGTTTTAATTAGGGTTAGTATAGCATCATGTTAAGTGACCTGGGTTTTTCCGATTGCTGACAATCAGAAAATTGATTCTTAGCTCTGTGACTAATGTGATGATTATACAACATTAGAGGCACAGACTGGGATGAACCTGATCTTTTAGAGGAGATTGTTGTGTTTACCCAGGATCAGATGTCGAAAATAAGAAGTACATAATTTATGTCTCAGCCATTTAATTCAGATAACCTGCCATGGATACTTGATGCTTTTATATTATACTGCATGAATGCCCCTGCATACTGGTTTGACTAGCTTGCATGAAAACAATTTCAGTCAGACAACTCACGTTCAACTGTTTATTGCAGCATTAGAACATAGTTTGTGTTTGGCGTCTAGGCTCCAACTCAATCACTCCCCCGATATGATTACACAGATATGAGGGGAGTGACGAGCAAATATTTGTAACCCCCCCCACCGGAGGCTACAGGTGGTTGCTGGAGTGGTGGAGGGGCTGAAGTAACTGGTAGCGATACTGCAGCAGCAGTGCGAGCAAAGGGGCTGATGGGAAATTTCTCTCTGCTTAAATAGGCTGCCTAATAAGGTGGGTGTGTAAAATAGATGTTTGTGGAGAATGAGGTATGTCACATGATGTGTGTCACGTGATTGGAGCAGCGCAGCTTGAGGTGGCTGCCTGAACTAGCTCGCAGGATTCGCTCCATTTAAACTGGTGCATGCGAGCGTGTGTTAGAGATTTCAGAGCTACAGAACCTTTCCATCATGCAGCATGACTCCAGGCTGTGGGTGTGGTTAGTTGTCAACTTCTCTGATATCCAATATGAGCAATGGGGAAAATACAGAAAATTGTGCAACATTATCCATGTGAGTCCACACATTTGACTCAGAATTTCTGGGGTGCAGTCATTATTGATCAATCACTACTTTTTTGCGTAACCTAAGCCCACATCACGAAACTTAAAGTGTAATAATTGCTGCGTCCTGGAAGTTGAGAATACACAGAACTGCAGATCAGGCCGGAATTGTGAATGTTGTATGAACCATACACCTTTCTCTGTGAGATGTTAATTCAATATTTGTAAACATCAAACCGCAGACTCTTCTCAGGAACTGACATCCTCTGGAACATAACTCCAGGGTGGTGTCATGTTTGCCAACAGTGGTGCTCAGCTAAATTGGCTTGGCGACAGATAGAGCTGAGATATCACAGACGCTGGCAAGCACCAAGTCTGGTCTCTTAATTTGTACTTCTCTCACAGTAAGTCATTCAAACCAAATTATTTGGCTAAAATAACAATGTTTTTCCTCTATTTTGGCTGATTGAATGTAATTTTGTTGTTATTGGAGATGTTTTATGATGTGTTCCTACAATAGACTATCCAAGCACACCAGCCCTTATTTTGAGCCAGTGCAGTATGAACCCTGTGGCCTTTTACCTTCCTGTTCCCCTTTGAAATGTCAGTTTGGAGTGAATTTAAAACCAGTGACCTATCTGACGCTGGCAACAGAAGAGATGTAATTTGAACTGTTATTCTAAACTTAATAGACACAAACACCACGGCCAAGAGGTCAGGTGACCTGTCAGTGAAGAGCAGCTTTCCAGTGACGTTAAACTAGGGCTAATCAGGGAACTTTGACCTTTGTCTCACTGCTGTGCAGTTGAACTTACGTGACATCACATCTTCATACCGAGCGGCTCAATTACCACTGTGTCTTCACTGTGCAGTGTGTCAGTGAGTGCATCTCGTTCTATGGAGCTCAATGGGATTTGTCCAAAATATTTACTTGTCTTCACAGAACTCGGCGTTGCTGAATCTTTGTCCATCCCAGACTTCTAAATCAGTCCAGTGTGGTGGGCAGTTACAAAGAACATTATCTGCAGTCAGAATGCGATTATCCCACTCATAATCCTTTCTTTCATGCACTAGAGAAAAAAACAAATGGATTATAACAGGTAGCATGGTGTCCAGATTTATTAACATATGGTGGCCCAAGCTCACTGGATGTATAACTTAACTTTCAATAATGACATGTCATTGCAAATTATTGGTAGCAGTTGCACCTGCTTTCCTTGGATACACCATATGACAGATTGTTAATCATTGTATTCCTTACCTTTGACCCTCTCATAATCATAAATCTATAAACCATACTTTCACTTTTCTACCCGAGATGGCACAGTTGTGTGTTGTTTAATCCCTCCATTTCCTATTTTCTTGCTTTTATATTTGTTGCTGAAATAACAAACGTGATAATTAAAGATCAGACTCATCCTGTGGGTTTCAGCATTAAGCCTTATGGTATTATTACAACAGTGTCTGTTATTTGAAGCCTGTATATCCACCGACATGTGATAAGCTTGTGGGCAGGTCATTTGGGCATAAATCAGCAAAGAACAACAACAAAGACAGAGAACACCTTTTCTTATTCTTCCCACATGCTAGGCTCTCACTCTTTCACTCTTGGCAATGACTGCAGATGTTGGTGTAGTAGCTACTAGACAGTTAGGTGGATTATCTTCGGTACACAGTGTGAGCACCAAAACAAACAGAACCACTTCCCTATAGGGTGAGAGGCAAAATGTGTTGAAATGAAATGTGCTCCTTATGCAGCATTAAACAGTACACTCGTGGAATTATTCTTAAAGTGGATCATGTTTTAAAATAAGTTTTTTTTCCAGAATATTTGGCCACGATGCATACTTTGTAATTTCACTGTGGGTTGTAGTTCCTTCCCAAGGATTCAGTTATTAGAAAGCCGTAAAAACACCTCAGTCAGACTATTTGCAGTACGTTCTGCTTGAAAATGACTTAACTGTGAATAACTCTCTTTCTCATAACTTCTTTATGGATCACTTTTGCTTGATGAAACTGGCACACTCCTTGGCAGTGGGGTTTGTTCAAATAAGGAGTAACCATGTGTGACGCTTGGCAAACTGAGTGTCACACATGGTTAAAGGATTAAACCCGCTGGAAGGTTTTGCTGAATTTGAGCTGCTGTGTTTAGGTTAGCAGAAGTCTCATTAATCTCATCAAAGACGCGCTCGTTCACTTCAGCTACGTTCATCATACAAGCACCGCTTCTGTTTGTTTAAAAGTGTCTGTGCTGTATGATGAAGAGAAATTGTTTTCATGAAGTAAATTGAGGCCAAGTAAAGTTCAGGCAGGCACGGAAGTCATTTTAGATCCGTCTTTAATACACTTAACCTTTCTTTAATGATGTATTCTATGTAAACTGACTTTGGTACTCTGTCTTTGTGCATACAGTGCTGCTCAATAGAGAGCACACAGGTTTTATTGTGTCCTAAAGTGACTGAACATTGTAAACAACTGTCAGGTTAAATGTGGTTGTGTTTGCATCTTATAACATTCATGTCAGAGCCTTATCTCCTATAATTCTGTCCTTGATGTCTTTGACAAACAGCACATTTAAATTTTCTGAAAGTGATGGAAATCAGCGGCTGAAAAATCCACTTGCATCACTTTAAGAAGCTATTCTCTGCTTTGGGGAACTTTTACTCTGAGTTGTGTCAACAATAATTTTAGTACATCCAAACCAGGGGCAAGAATAGACAAGTAAAAGTATATCATCTAAAGCCAAATACTTGTTGTTGCTGGGCTGGGCGTGGTTTTATAGTGTAAGAAAACAGTGACTTAACTGGCACATTGTGATGTTACAGGTCACTGGTTGTTATTGTGAGCTTTTTTTTATGATATTGTTGTGTGGAAAATGATGTTGGATCATTGCAAAAGTAAATGTGAACTTGAAGATTTGACTTAGCTGATGATCACTGAACAAAGAGTAAAACATCGGTTTCAGTCTGACTAGATCCTTTTTATTATTATAGCATCTTGACAGTCTGATCCCTGAAGTTTGAAGGGCAACTGTCTGGCATTGCATCTGTGCGTGCTTGAGTATCAATATTTGCTTCAGTTTGACAATGTTTAACTCTGTCTCTGTGCAGTGGTTCCAACCCTGTGTTGTGCCCTTGAATAAGCAGCCATTTATTAAAGCATGCAGACAACCAGGGTAATAAGAGGGACGTCCATTGTCAGTGTATGCTTCACGGCTAAGAGGATTACCACAATCTGGTTAAGACTCTTTTCACTCCCTCTGTGGACCGTGCCTCTCCTGGATCCATCTTTGATTTTTGACTCCTCAGCCCCGTCTTTTGTATGTCTGGGTTGAGTCCACCAGTTTGCGATGACTGAGCATTTGAAGTGATACAGCAGCTCAACTTTGTTTGTACCTAAACAAAAATGTCTCTAGGTCGGAATTTAACTGTGGGTCAGTGTTCATCATCAGAGGGAAGCAAGGTAGGAGACTCCAACTGTTGACATAGCTGATTGGATTCATAACAAGGGTTAAAATAAGGTTATGTAATCTTTTACGTACTTTGTAGTATTTAAAGTGTGTACCAGCTTTCGTAAACACCAGTAAGTAGATACTGGTATGTAAACATTTGAATGAATGGCAATATTGTTAAATTGATATAAAATGTTCCCCTGAGATGTTATAAATAATGAAATGATAATGTACAACTGTGCATCAATAAACACCTTTATATCCCTCTACCTTATAGTGTTATAAACCTTGTAAATGCAAAAGTAATACAAATGTTTCTTTCAAAATAATGAAATAAGAACATTGAACTTTAAAATTTGGTTTTGATTAAACTGTATGATTATTTTGAAGGGGGTAGTGCTGCGGTTGAACTGTAATTCATTATACATAGAGAGACGCTTTCCTGTTTTCATCATATACTCACAGATATAAATGTAGTTTAGTTGGGCTCATTAGATTGCTTTAAAAGTGTTTGGCGATAAATGCTGGATTTAGGCACAAACACAACCCTGGTGATCATTCTGTTATGCTGCTCTGTAGTGATGCATTTTTACTTGGCTTCTTTTCATTTTTTCCTGGGTGATATACACAGGTGGAAATCATGAGTAAAATGTGATCAGTTCTCTGTCCGAAGGCGATTTTATGGAATGTATACACCATGTGTCAAAGGAACTGTGTTTAATAGAAGGAAAGCTTGGTAAGAAATAAACATGGTTTAATTATTATTAATGCTGAAGATAATAACTCTCATTATGGTAAATTGTATGCAACAAGAGTAAAAAAAAAGAGACAGGAAACTGAATCCCTGTGGGAGAGCAACACAAGTTTTAAATAGGGACAGTAAGAAAATCTAAGTGTTTGTCGGTTGACTGAAATGTGAAGAACCCCTTGGAGACTTTCAATCACATAAGAGTTATTTGGATTTTAGCTGGGAGACTTTTAAGTGTGCTGTTTTCCTCATGGGTAAAACTGTCCTCAGTGTGTAGAGCTAGGGGAGAGGAATTCAGGGCAGATTTAAATTCGGGGAGAGTTGAAAAAGACAGATGTTGGGTGAGGAGGTCAGCCAGAACATAGTTTGTTCTACTGCAGTTGACCCTGAGAAAAAGAGCAATGAACATGCTCTCTATCTCGAGAGTTCACTGAGCACAGTTCACTAACATATACAGTAAGTATCACACAAAATGACCGTTCCTATTATATAATCACAGCATGTTTGTTTCTGGAGTCACGTTGGCGTCTAAATAGGAAAAAGGAAGAAATCCCATGGTTTTTAGTGTTTACAGAGGCCGCAACAACAATCCTCATACATGTCTTCAAACAGCTGACAGTTTACTAACCCCCTCCCCCAGGCTTCAATAGTCCAATCATAGCTTAGTGACCTTAACAAGGCATTGCAGGCCTGTCAGGTTTTGGATTTCTTCACAAGCTGAATCAGTGTGCATACAGTTAGTGTGTTACTCAACATGTAAGGCAGTGGTCACAAATTTTTCAAGCCAAAGATCACTTTTTAATTCCAAACATAAGTTAAGCTCTACCACCCTGATATCTTAAAAATAAACAATTTCGGAAGGTCCTAGTTAATATTTTTGTAATTATTGTTAAAGGCTTAATGTACAAGCATAAATATACACAATAAAAGGCAGTTATGCACCATCGAGTATGAAGCCGTGCATCTTCCGCTCCTGCAAATATTTTACAATAAAACCCCTATTTTTTTAAACAAATGAATGGCTTTGGCTAACAAACACTGGAGTGCTTTTATTTTGAAATGTATAAAGGAAGTGTTGCAACCATTTATGTTTGTGACATGAATTCATCAGATAAACATTAAAACTTCTCTATTTATTCTGTTGTCAACCACAATGTATATTTGTTGCATAAGTCACAAACGTACGTATTTCCAACAGTTCTCGAACCTGTTTCAAGTACAAAGTACTCCAGCGTTCCACTTTCTGAATCCATTCATTTCTTGTGTTTAGATCTGCTGATTATGGAGGGATGGGGAGCTTCTCTCTGAACATTTAGTGATTATCTTGTTGAACTGTGAAGACCTTTTGGTCTCATGCACAGTTATAATTTGGAAGTGAATTCATTTGAACCAGTATGCTTTGATAAATAAGAATGAATCACTGCTATGAATCTAAAAAACAACTCAGAAGAAATTGAGGCTTCAAAAGAAGATGGTCATTGCTTGCAGGCTCGTAATTTATATATACTGGTAGACTCATTACTTATTTATCAATAATTGCAAATTACAAGTTAAACATAATCAAAAGGAAAAAAATAGGATAACGAGCTCAATTGCACGTTGTTAATCTTTTTTTTTTTTCAAACATTCATTTAAACTGTAATGCCACGTTTAAATTAAAAGATATACAGGCTAGAAGCACGTCAGGCCGTCTGAAGTAGTTTACTCGTGATCCAACAGAGGGCGCTCACTCTCAGCTTGCCCTTTTGCATGTCCTCTTGACCCATCAGTAAAGTAAGTCAGCAATGTTATGTTGTTGCCTGAAAATACAGGACACTAGCATCCTGAGTGGATAATTGCGATACCAATGCATATGAAAAGCATTTTGTGTTCTCTACTGTATATGACAAAGTGACCAACAAAGATAAGGCTTTTTTCTTGACTTTGTAAAAAGCAGGTGCCTTACTATTCAACGACAATAAATCTGCGGGCTCACCTGTTACCTTTCCACCCAAGTGAGGCAGCAGAGAGAACAGCATACACGATTGGAGCAACATTGTTTTCAACCCCCCATGACTGCTGGGAGCCTATTTGATTACATTGAAACGAATTGTGCATCATGTCAAATTAGTTTGAACTTGATGAGAGAGATTATGTGAGAACACAAATTTACTGTCTCTGGTGTAATTTAAATGCAACAACATCGAAAGTGAAAGGTTTTCTTGTTTGTGTTATTCATTGTGGACCACAAGGGTAAAGTTGATTTGTATTAGTCTCTTTGATAATGGTAAATTAACAGCAGTAATCGATGGGGGAGAACTTTTTGTATCTAAGTATTCTACATTTATCTGTAGGATGCACGTGTGAAAAGTGTGATTACCACTAAATGTTGTTCTCAGTTGTTGGGTGTAGGAAAGAATATGATGGAGGAACAATGACAGGGACAGAGATGACTGGAAATGGGTATGGGGTATTACCCATTGATGTCCCTTCCTGTTTTATCGTAAATGAGTACTCATTGTGTCTTAGCAACCACCGATAGACGCTAATGGCCATATTCCCACTCATAAACGGTTCCTTTCTCCCATCTCAGTGAATTGGTAAATAACACGTCAGCACAAATCCTTCAAATGGAAATAATATCCTGGGGTGTGCATACATTTGCTTATTTTCCCTTTGTGATGTTGATATACATTTACATTTTTAAAATGTGGAAATTATGACTCAACCCTCTTGACCTTGTAAAGCAGAACCATGTGAGGAGGTGAAGTATACCATAATATGTCTAATATGTTGTATGAAGGACAACACAGTTTCCAAGTACAAGCAGCACTTGGGTTGTTTTCATAATTGAGTCTTGTGGTCTCACAGTGTGGACCACATACAAGTATGTGAATACCACATAGTTTTTTCTGGCTTGAACCATTGGAGTATTTATTACCTGACCTTGGGGACAGTTTCCCCAAGTGCAGCCTCGCTCTTTCATTCTTGTATTAGCTTGTGAAGTATGTGCAGCTCTTCCTGCTATTCTGTCCTTTTGTTTGTCAGTTTGTTTGGGTAGCTGTGCATGCTTGTGTATACACCGGTATAGAAAAAAAGTTTCTCATCTTTGCAGTAGAGTGTCTTTTCCCACCTCTCAAACATTTGTCTTGTTGTTTTGCTGGTAGAGGTCGACAGCAGGGGTAAGACCTCAGAGTGTTTGCTCTGCTTGCTGCAGATCAGTCTTATCTACACTGTTAGAAAAGTTCCCTCTCCTCTTTTCCCAGCAATGGTTAGGTGACTCATGGCACATACCCCTACATCCTTGACTAACTTTTATTTTACTTCGTTTTCGAGGTTTTTCCTGTACTTTTCCTCTACTTTCCTGCACATTGTTTGACTTTTTTCCCCATTCCACTCATTCTGTCTACTCCAACAGCCTTTTATTTCACATTTACAACATTCACTGGCAGCCTAAAGTTATCAGTCAGTGATTATTAAATCTACCTCAACCAATATTTTATATTTATCAAATGACAACGTCAACGGTGTTAATTGTATTGATGAACCTACAGGGAAGTTGCAGCAGAATCTGCAACATCTCCTGGCCTCACTGAGATCAATAGGTAGAAACCAAAATTACAGCTTAAATAGTCTGTTTCTGGATCACCAGAAAATAGACTCCAAATGAATTATACTGCTGCTGCTACCAACTTCAAAAGTAACAAGTCAATATTGTATCACAACTTTTGTCTGCTGCCCCTAAGTTGCAAAAATGGCTTTTATCATTTGAATGTTGTGTTGAGCTTTATGCACATTTGAGTAGCAGGAAATATTGAAAGGGGTTTGAGAGTGTTGGGTTTCAAGCTAAATGCATATTGTGGTCAGAGTACTGTGAACCACAAGAGCATCAGGATGTCTTGACTGTTCAGTCTAATGTAAAATCAAAGTACAAATGGTAGAATCTGTATTCTCAGTAGAAATGATAGTGTTACAGCAAATACAGTAATAAAACCTCATTTGTCACATACAAATAGGTTAAGGTTGCCCCGTCTTTCAGTGGGTTAACACAACTGACTTTGCGTGTTATGCTTTACATCATCTTTGTCTCACGTGTGTTTGCTGTCTGTTCTTTGCTTTGACAACAAAGGATTGTTGGTACTGTCCACTGTGTTTGAAGCTGAGGGTGGAACAGACGATGGAGGAAAGAGGAGCAGGTCAGGCTTTTATCTAGCACACAGGAGCCCTGCTGCAGGGAGAGAGGGATGGTGGTAGGTGAAAGGGCAATAGCTGCTGCCAAAACTGCAATGTGTGTTACCCACAGTGCACACAGCAAGAAGACTGGAATTGGCTCACTGCAGGTTTTCTATGTAATCAAATAGGCATTTAAAGGGCTTACACCCGCCCAAAATCAATGCAGATGTTCTGGACTGGAAGAAATTTGACACATATCCTTTAATAACAGAGCTTACTGCACTACTGTCTTGTAACATGCGTTGAATGTGCTGAATGGGTTTACTGATCCACCAGACTATCATGTATAGTTGGATGATAACGTCGAAGCTCCGAAAATCCAAAATCAGATGAAACTCTGCTCAGCTTTTGCAGCCCTCCAGTTTCCACAGACTCATATTTCTGCTTTGTGGTGCATCACCCAAGTCTGGATGGCGAAGACAAAAGTTTGCATGGATCACAAGAGCTGTGCGTGTTTGTGTTTTGAGTTCACATATGTGTTACTCATTCTAAGTAGGCAGTAAGAAAGTGACTAAAGGTATTGATTATTGGCTCTTCCATGTTTGCGTAGTCAAGTGAAAGCCAATGTCTGACGTAAAATACACACGTCTCCAAACTCCAGACTTTGACCCAGAGCACAAACAGCACTGATAGTTGACTATATTACCTCTTTTTATAAGCTCAAATCACGTGCCAGTAATAATTGATATGGTCATATCTTCTTGTAGCTGGTATGCAATCATTCTAACAAAAGAAGCTTTTGAAAATGAGACTTATATTTTCTCTGACACAGTATACAACTTCCTTTGTGATGTAGAGATCATATAATAGAGCGACATCATCCCTCAGGCCATAGTACACACTGCTCCGTGTATTAATACGATCCTAGGTGTTCCGGTCATAATGACCTGTTTGTAAATGCTTCTGTCTCTAAACAATGCAACTGGATGATGCAGGAGTTTACCAGATTATATCCTGTTTGCAATTATGGTCTGAGTTCTTGGTTTCCATGTTCGTATATTTTGATTCATAGTGCAAATCTTAATGGATTGTAGGCTCATCTTAAGTGGAGAAACTAAGACTTCACCACATCATTTGAAACCAACATGCATATGAACATTTGGGTATCACAGCTCTCCGTCTCGGCCTCAGCTGTGTTTACTGGCTCAACTTGAGGTTGTGGGTGTGTGGTGGTGTTTGTCTTTGTGGGTCTAACTAGCAGCAGTAGAGTGTTTAAGAAAGGCTGAATTTTTGTTAGACAAAACATTTTATGTAATAAATGTATTAGGGTACAGGTTTACAATTAAGGTGAAATGTATTTTACTTGGCCATTGATCCACAAAATCCTATGACTGTAGGAATATAGTTAATGTTTTAAAGTATTTTTATACAAACTCAATATTAGATATATATTTAAAATGGACCCAGTTCAGACAGAGACAACCACATCAACTATAGTTGAGGATATCTGTCTATGACTCATTTGTAACCAACTCAACCTCAAGGGCATCTTGCAACGTCTTTCTCACTCAAAATATTTTTGTGGTTAGTGCGGCCATATGTTAGAATGTTCTGCACAGAAACTTTTTTTATAGTATCGTAGAAAATCATGTTATATAATGAAGCAAATCTCTTCTGAGAAGACATACTGTACTTTGAAAACATTCTTTTTAATGAAATATGACCTTGTGATGTACTGCCTGTGCTACCAGCACTGAGGTGCGAACGCACAGAAATGTGTCCTCAATGTGTCCTGAGAACTGATCAGCCCACATTCTGAGGTGCCATGGCCACATTGTTTTCGCTTTCAATGCAAATGCATCCTGGGCCACATCTCAAGTACCACCTATTCAGCTGAGGTCTTTTGACCTGCTAAAATTTCACAATGAATCAGATATACTTTTATGCTTCTTCATTTGTTTGTAGCCACAATGTCAACACTGATCACCACATAATGATGGATACTTTTCTCAAATTGTAAAGTGGACCTGCCCATTCATTCAAGACCCTTCTGACTCCACTCACTCATTCTCTTCGCTAACACCAACACAAACACACAAACATAGTCATTGGGCACATCAGTAAACTCAGACCAGGGGAAAACTTGATTTGATCTGAGCAAACACAAATCACGTACATATTTATTTGCATAAGTGAGATGTGATCATAAGTGATCACAGGAGACACATTTAGGACACATTTTAATGCCAGATGTGATCACATAAACCAAATGTGGTCAACTTGTGATCAGATCTCTGAGGACGGATGTTAATACCACGTCTGAACAGGGCCTCTTACTCTTCATCTCTTCGTTCTCGGTGAAGCGTAGCCACCCTACACAGAAAGCTCTTGGTTGTCATTAATGACACAGGGATCATAAATCATCCCGTAGAGAGGCAGAGGTTATTTCCTTCCACCTCATGCTCTGAGCCATTTATGTGTCTTTGTATTCGTAGGGAGGGCCTCTTCCTCACCCCGCTGGGCATTGTTATGTGGTCTGAGCGTCATGTAAGGTCATTATCTCCTTAGCACACTATGGGCTGGTTAAATGGATTGTTGTGTGCATTATATGTTAATAATGGATGTCGAACCTGGCATTGTACTTTTATTTAGGCATTTGCAAATTGTCTTTACTTTTCTTACTATATATGTTTTATCTTCCGCTCTCTCTGACTGTTTCTTTTTCGAAGATATACGGATTACTGTCATAGAAGGTTTTGAATACTGGCCTACTTCTTGAATCCTGCCACCCTGGGTGTGGAAACCTCACAAGTTTTGACTTGAAAGAAAAACTCAAACTCCTATTTTTTGTCTTTTAAGCTGTAAGTACTGACATGATATGGAGGACTCCCTGGGAATCCCCCGTCTTAGATCACTTGAGAAGTTGAGCCCTGCCCTCTGGGTTGCCTATGGTTCTTTGATTTGCAGCTTTATTTAGCTTTAACACAATGCTCCCTTCATGCGAAAAGACTCTCACAGCCTGTTGCCCTACATTTTTACCCTGTGTAAATTTCTGCCAACTTCACCAGATACCTGATTAGTGTTTTCTCCTCATCTTAACATTACTGCCAGTTGAATATATTAGGGTTATAAACCAGGGTTGTTTCCTGCTGTTATTCAGATGCTTTACAGACAACATGATTAATCAGAAATCGAGGAAGAACTTTATGGATGAATAGATAATTGGGGTTGTATCTATTGTGAAGCAATCTGATACTAATGTCCACTATCTTGTATCATGATACAGAACCATGCAACAACGATATCCAAACCCACTGCCATCGCTAGCTCAGCTTGTTGATCTCTCATTATTGAACTAAATGACAAAAACACATTACAATTGCATTTGTCATGTGACTGTTGGTCCAACCATGGCTCTGCGATAAGACCTTAAAAACGAGGTATGAACAGAACCATAGATTTAGAGAATCTTTTAACCTCTAATAATTAATTGAAAATCATCATATGCTGCAGCGCTAAATGTGCCACTGTGTACAGGACTGATAAAACCAAAAATATATAAAGACAAAGCACTTACACAAGCACTAATGTACTAAACACTTCATAAATACATTTAACAGAACTTATTGTGTGTACTTGATTACTATAATTAAACCTCAATGTAGGCCAATTAATTAATCAATTATATCAGTCACCGTTTACTCCTCTCTTCCTCACAGCTCATTATTTGTAAAGATCTTAGCTCACTTTTAGCACCTAGCTGTGCTATAGCTTACTGTTGTTTGGTGTATTCGTTGACTATTATACAAATATCCACATCTTGAAAACTATAAACTGATATTTAAGATCTTTTGTGTTACAAAGTAACTGAATACATATATATTTTTTAATTCCCTGCTGTTTCTTTCTTTTTTCTTTAGTTGGACCACATCCTCTGCCCTCCCTCCATGTCCTTCAAGAAGTCCAGTAACCCAGAGATAACTCACGGGTTAAGTCCTGCTCTCAAATTTAAACGACATCTTAGTGAAGATGGAAGAAATGTGCGAAGAAGGAGCCTTGGGGGCGGTCTCACAGGTAATAATTTCACATATGGTCTTAACATTTTACTTTGTGTATGCAGGCTGCTTTCGACTGTCCAGCTGACGTATTTATGGCCAACGGATTCCACACCAGCACACTTTGTGATGTGGGGTTTGCAAAGTTGCTCCTATAGCAGCTGAGTTTCTTTTAATTTATTTTTTGGTCATGATCCAAATGTGGAAAACATGATCCTTGTATGAAGAAAGTGCTTCATATATATATTCTATATATATTCTTTCTTGGCTGCAGTTCAAGATTCATTTTAACTCTCATGCTTGATAAGATTTATGTCAAGACGTAAAGTCACCCACCATCACATGTTGTTTACAGTGTTCTCCTGCTGCATGTAGATTTATTTGCGGCACTCAACCCCAGAGGGAGGTAATCTGGTTATGTTAATCCTTATCACATTAATGGCCAGATATAAATAGATATAAAAAGTAATTTCACCTAAATTAAGAACATGGATATGACACCTTCAGTCATATCCAGCCTTGTACATAGTTTCGCTTTTATCTGTTGGGCCTCTCTCTGATATCTGAGTTATGCCACCATCCCAAAGCAACTGGGGTCAGTGGAACTTAATTTGAAACTTGAAAACTGTATTTCCAGAAGTTGCCATAGTTACTCTGGATAATCAGGATAATCCATAGGCTGTGCTGTGTTTTTAAGTGTTTTGTTACCTTTTATCTGGAAAGAAGTTCTCAAGGACACACTGTGAAATGAAAAAAAAAAAAAAAACTTGGTAGTAATAAAGTGATAAACATGGAACATCTGTGACTTAAAGCAGCCTCTGAAGAGAGGGCTGCTCAAGGAATGGAGAAGCCAATAAGATTACATAATCTGCAAACTGTAGCAATTTGACTCAAATCACCAGAAGTTGGATGCAGAAGTAACAAAATTATCAAGGTATCTTTTCAACACCATATTTTCTTTGGCTATAAAGAAAATGAAAACATATTCTCTCACTTAGCTTCTCACTGTGAAATGATGGGCACATCAGGAAAACACAATTTCATGCCAGAGGTTTCTTTGTCAACACTTGTCTAATGGCTTTTTGATTGTGTAACACATTTGGGAAAAGGTGACTTATCTCTGTGTAGTTATGAGGATTCAACATTCAAATCCAAATTTGATCACAGTTGTGTGTTTGACTAACAAGCTCTTTGTCAATGGCGACTCTTCAAACCATGCTCCAAGGGTCCAGAAGAAGCAGGTTAGCTTTTAGTTATTCAGGGTTATTGATGTTTTTCAGCTTTACCAGGTTTTCTAGCTTTATGTATAATCTGCTCATACTGTTTGCTGCAGGTAATTCCCTTAACAACTCTATTTGACCTAATATCTGTGCATATATCACTAGTGTTTTCCACTGTGGTCCATGCAAGGGTGTTATTTATACATTTCTCATTTCTACAGCCACACTCAGTCTCTGGGAATAAGGAAGAATGTGTCAGCAAACAAGCTTTTTACTGATTTTGTTTTGGTGTCGGTAGGATTGCATTTTGTGTGCTCTTTTTTAATGAACCATCCTGTGTTTCAATGAGGGTGCTGTCAGGTAAAGTCAGCAGAGTACTATGATTTATGATTTTATAAATAGATATTGCCTACCAATCAACTGTTGTCAAATAACCTGGCAAACTGGAAAGAGATGAACAAGTAGTTAAAGAACCAGTGTGTGAAATGTATTGCCATCTAGTGGTTAGGTTGCAGATTGCAGCCAACTATATGCTTCCCCTCACTCCTCATTTTCTAAACATGCAGGACAGAAATGCTCAGCTGAAATTCAAAATGACCCATAACATTGCTCAGGGCCAGGGATAAAAGTGCATTATAAAGAGCTTTTGAATTATGCATCTTGAAATTAAATGCATCATTTTCAAAAAAGTTATGTGTAGTTTCTCCTTTTCATGTGTTTTGTTAACTCCTTTTCACATAACAACCTTTTAAAAATAATTCTATAATAAAATGTTTTATTACATAGCAACAGTTTATCTGTTTTAACTCCTCCTTTTCTCTTTCTTTCCCTCTTATACCCCCCCACCCTCACTTACTTCTGTGATTGTTATCTCGTCTCGTCACTCCCCCGTGTGTGATCCCTGACTAGAGACACAATGATAAGCTGAGTAGCATCATGCAATTACAATACATGCAATGGGTCTGTGAGTTTCCCTGGCTGCGTGTTAAACCTCGCCCTGCATGGAGCTTCCACAGCACAACAGAAACTACACTGGCAACAAAAGAGATGTTTTGTTGGGCTTGATAATTCTAAGTGATTTATCAGTTATCTTTTCATCCAGAGAGAATGGCGCCTGTTTCTGAAATGAAACTGCAGTCAGCACATTAGTGACCTCAGAGGTAGAAAAGTCAAATTTTGTCCCTTCTGTGCCACTGTAGAAACATGCAGTGCAACATGGTGGTCTTCATGGAAGTGGACCTGCTTCCTCTTTATATAAGAAGGGCTCATTCAAAGTTAATGAAAACCCTGTGATTTTTCATGTCATACAATATTCAGCTTTATGCACTATTGAAAACACAATTATAAATATATCCCACTAAATCCTACATAGTGATCCTTTACTTGCTCAGTTTCAGCCTCCCTCTATATTAGTCTGGCTCCCTTGAGCATAGATACATCCTTGTCTGCTAACTATAACAAATGATTTATATTGTGACCACAGCTTTGTTTGCTTCTATTCAGAAGACAGGTTGATGTTTTATGGCTAACAGTTTCTTTTCATGTGGGGTGTAAACAGAGGGCCTTCACCTCACCGATTGTAGGTGTTGACCTTTTCACTGAAGGTTATGTTTTCATTAGATACAGCTTTAAATGTGTGCTTTACTGTTTTACTAATAGAAGAAAAAAACAAGATGCACCGACAAGCATGAACCTGACGCAAGTCCATTGTCTTGATTGTGTTATGAAAACAAGATGTGTGATGTATTTCTAGTTGGAGATAGGATGTGATTGAGATTGGGTTTTCTTCCTTGTATTGATTTGATCACAACTTCATTTGTTTTTACAGTATACTGAGTTTGCATGAGTTATCTGGACAGTACCTCAGGTTGTTTTTTGTAAACTTCTGTTGATTTGATTAAATAACATGCTTGAATATTTATCATAATCAAACTCACACTTTGAACAAGCAGAGAAATATATAGCTGAAATATGCCTCTAAATTTGCTCATGAAGGAATGTACGGAATAACCACATGGCAATTGTTGTGGTTAGGAAATCAAGTTCTTCTTTCAGCCTGTTCAAATGTTATACAAAATACTTATTTTTAATACCACTGAGGAATAAAGAGTGTTTGTCTGTTTGACAAAAGCCTTGAGTCTTACATGATGAACAATAGAGGACTCTGACTGAGATACTGAGTATAGATTTGACTTGTTCCTCTATAATTCACACAATAATACAGGACGGTAATACACATGGTTGGGAACAGAGTGGTCTGACCTTGCAAATACCTGTGTTGAATGTGAAACTCTCCTACGCAAATCTCCTGACACCTGACTTCCCAGAAGTGTTGACTAGTCTGATGAGAGATTTCCTTTATGCCGGTATGTGATGTGATGGCTCTAGTGAGGAAAGCGTTTCCTCCTCATCCTGTTTGGTCTCCCTTCAGTTCTCTTGGTTTTACTGCAGTGATCACAGTCTGAACTACGGGGAACAGCTCAGTATATCTTGTATTCACTTACTTTATGTACTGTATATTATTTAGAGGTTGACTTCGGTCCAAAAACCTTTTGGAATTAGGTTTCATTCCAATTTTGTAAAATGAATCTACAGATAAGTCAGGAGGACAACACCCATTGTTGAAAAATGACAGTGTCAGTATTTACTCGATGAAGCAAGACATTTAAAAATAACAGTTTAATGTCAAAATGTTGCCATGCCTGAAAACCTTTCTGCATCAAGCCATTAAACTAGCTGATTGCAGCACAATAAAGGTCACTGAGGTTTTTCCCCTGATAAGAATACATTTATCAACTAACAACAATAAAAGCACTCATGATATCAAGTAGTGGAGATTTCCTATCACAGGTAAGTGTCTACAGCTTGACTTTCATATACAGCAGTGAAATAAACAGAAAGCACAGAGCCCGAGCAGCAAGGACGAGACATTCATGTACATTTGTTTTGCAGTAAACATTAAATTGTCGCCACTTCAGAACAAAATATCCACAATCTGGAATCAGTTCTTTCCAGTTAAAAGCTCTGGATGAAGGAGATATCAGCATTTGGCCATATAGCATGAGTCATTTCTGTTTCTCAGTCTACAGATCGTCTCTGTCTTTACTGTGTCAAGATTGTTAGTCCTCCTCTCCGTCTCCTGGAGTTTAAACAGGAAATGGAAATATACACATGTGGATAAAATATGACAACAGCACGTCAATTCATGGAGTGCCATTGTGAAACAATATGATTTGCAGGTTCCTCTGCTTAGGGTGTTTATACTACTATGTCTTGCAGTTTGAGAAATAAAGAGGGTGGCTGGGAGTCGATTAACAATAGCAGGAGCATTTAGTGCCATCTACCTGTCAGCCCTGGAAACTGAAACTGGATTAAAACATATTTTTTAAACATTATTTTTATTCTGTGTGCTTTTGTGTTGCTGCATCCATTATTTCACGAGACTTTGAGGTGCGTGCTGGTGCTGCTGTTATGTAAAGTTAGGATTGTCAGTGATCTCTTAATAGGCTTTCTACTCCTCTGCTCTAATTTAACCCTTTGACCTCCTGTCAGGTTGCTCATGGGTCAGAGGTTTCAGATTTACAGTTCTAACTCTCAAACATAACTCTCAGACAGCTGAGATAATGTTTCTAGTTCATTTTACGGCCTGGACCATCTCCTGAGTCCCCATATACCCTCTCCTCTTGTGGGTCAGGAGTTGTTCAGTGTGTTTTCTGGGACAAACAGTGGTTAGGATTTAGCTTGATGAAAACCGTACACTGGTGTAAAGAATGTTTACATCCTGTATCGTCAGCAGTGTACTTAAGTAGCCAACATGTGCTTAAAAGTAAACATTTATTATGTAGACAAATTTCCCATTTGACAAATCTATTACTATACATTAAATAATTGTATTGTTTATATTGAGGTATATATGTATATATGTTTTTTGGGACATTTAATTACACATTTGCATCCAGTCAAGTATTTTAGCTTGGTGGTTTCCATCTTTGGGATTTGGCAGCTGGGGGTCACAAGACAATTCTCAGGGATTTTGACATAACTAATACAAGAGGAAATAAATTAAATGAATGAATGAAATAATTGATAGTTTCACCACCAATTTCACTGAGGGGAAGTTGTTTAGATTAAACCCAGACGTTTTTGAAGGGAAATGTTTTATAAGGTTAACATATTTTTATGTATGTGAAATATCAATATGAAAAGTAAAATAAACTACAGCTATAACATAAAACTGCAAAAACATAGTATTTCACTGTGAAATGTAGTGGAGAAAAAAAATAGCACAGATAGGAAATACACAAATTAAGTACTACAGTTTTACTCAAGTACATTGCTAGTTGTTTTACGAGGGCTAGATGATATGGTCAAAACTTATTTCAAGATAAATGTTCATATCTGTCGGAATCAAATATTATCATGATAAATTTCACATTGTTACTTCTGTTAAGTTATTAACAGATTATTTTTATTATTTCAGATTTTTTGCTCCTGAGTGAAAGTTGTGCTTTTAAACTCTTCTGTATTAGCAAAGAATGGCAAACACTCACAAATCTGAGGTAGAACCGTGTGTTCTACTTCCTCCCTGTGCTCACACATGGATAAATACTATATTGATGTTTATTGTACATGTGTTATATTGCTATTGATGAAAGTGATATTGCAATGATCATAATCACATATTGTTTTATTTCCCAGCCCAACTTTCTACCTCCGCAGCTGGTTATGTGCTTTAGTCAGTGTTTTTAAGTGATCTCATCCTGCTGTTCTTCTGCAGGAAAGTATCTTCTGCTACCCACAAACCCCCAGCAGACACAAACAGCATGGCAGCCGTCGTCCGAGATCTCTAACCTGGTCCGCATGTGCTCCTTGAATCTCGGAAAGTCAGACCCCTCCCTTACCTCAAGCCTGGTGAGTACTCCCTTCAGAATGACCCTCATCATCACAATCAAAGCAAGAATGCTCCAATTATCTCTTTTTGTGAACAGAGTCTGATAAAATCAAAAGCTGCTGCATGTGAATTCCACTGAACGGGTTGTTGTGTAGCAGGACTTTTCAAAACCAGAAATATGCATGAAACTACATTATCTTACACATTCAATACTCAATTATAATCTTAGTAAATTTTCTAAGAGGATATCTCTCATTATGGATGGCCAGAGGTGAAGATGGTTCAGCCATGTTAGCAGAATAACGGAATTCAAACATCAGTGTGAAATACACGCGAAAGTCAATATTCTTCTTCTTTTCCCTCGTTCAGATGATTCGTCAAGTGAAAGCGAAAAAAAAATGGGTAATTTCTGAGTGTGTCATTAGCTTTTGTCATCTCTCATTATGGATATCTCTCATTATGGATGGCACTATTTTGAAAGGGCTTCATTAATACATTTGTTTCATATAGCCACACAACATCTTTTTCAATAATGAACAAATGCGCACAAAACCAAACACTTTTGATCGTTGCATACCTGTTCGAGTTAGAGGAATGTGCACAAACGTAAACACTAATGCAGAAAAAAACCAGAAACGTACTTTTTGAAGAGCTCTGTGTGAATTTCTAGTTTGAAGAAGATGAAGTCATGAAGACGTATGACCTTCACCGTGGTCGCACCGTTCTTTCAGATGACACTGATAGATACCCTGAGGTGCTCCGTCGTGATCTTGTTTTCTGAGGAGGGAGATGTAATCAGAAGCAGAGGCTAATCCAATGCTGTAAATCTATGAGTCATTCCCCATGTGTGTGTCTGTGTGTGTCTGTGTGTTATCAGTTAGACAAAAGGTTAATGTAATGAAATGCTCGTGAAGATTGTGTTTGTGTGTTCGTTTGTGTGCTTGTATGTGTGTGTTTTTAGATTAGCTGTGAGTTTATTTTTGTAAACTGACATTAATGATCTAAATGGGTCAACGCAAAAAAAGCCACTGTAACCTGAACCATGAGCGTGTCTCAGATGACTTATGACATCATTACCTCGTTCACACTGACAACATAATGAGACTGCTACAGTATATGATCCTTATGACTATGCCTGAGGCTTCATAAAAGCTGATATAATCTTATATATTTACTTAACTTAAAATACAACATTAACAACACAAAGACTTTCCAGATGATTTGTATAATTTCATTTTTTATCTGTTATTTTAGGAGCAAAATATCCCCACTCCTTCCCTACACCGGGGGGCACTAGCATCCTTGTGTTTGTAAGAGCCACAAATGAATCCCTCTGGTTAATACGGCCTGCATAGTGAATGAATTGATTCATGATTTCCTGTAGCATAAATGTCCTCCACTTGATAAGTCCTCCAATCAATGTGTTGATCCTCTTAATGTTTTATCAATTAGGACCTGAATGAATCTGAACAAACATAATTCAACTTCCAACTTGCCAGAATTGTAAGATTCTGTATTTTATAAAACATTCTACCAAGGCCTGTGAGTACTTTTTTTACTTGGATCCATCACACCACAGCAGGACTCTGTGATGTGATGGTCTGTAATTCAACAATGATGCGTGGTAGGGATCCAGTATATTGTTCTAGGACACTTCAGTAGGAGGGATAGAGCATCTCCTGCTAAACAAATGTGGGATGAAAAACCTGTTTAGAGGGATTTGCAATAATCTGCTAAGATATTTAATCACAGTTCATATTGCCAATACATTGTATTTGATATAAAAGGACGATACAGTCAGTCAGAAGTTAAGACTTTGCACTCAAGAGGCTGTAATGGTTTCGTTTTTTCAACATATATCTGAAAATTGAGCTTGTCACTAAGACGGGCATTGGGTGGTAGTGCACACACTCATGATGCATCACGTGCCCTCTCCACCATGTGCCATTCTTCTTCATTCTTTACCCATATAGGTAAGAATATGCCACATAGTAAAAGTGAGTCTTGGACAGAGATTTAAAAGAAAAGATCTCCATGCTGGGAGTTCCACAGCTCACTGGCAGAGGCAGATGGTCAGTCATTGCTTAAATGAGCCATTGGTCAAATTCAGACTAAACTGTTCTGGCCTGATTTGATGTGGAGATAAAACACCAGAGTCTTGGACCTGGTTCTGATACAAACCCTTAGATCATCTGGTAGCATTAGGGTGCTCATCCTTGTGTGTTGCAGCATTGAATGTCCAATGCAGAAGTGATATAGCCTGTTACTCTTGCCTCCAGCTTATTTTCCGAGGCTGTCAGATCCTCTGGGTGGCCGGCAGTGTGTGTTGAGGTCAGCCATTGAAGCTTGCACAGCCACAGAATCTGTGAAAATCAGGGACATCAGGGAGGTGGGTGATCAGGCAGCTGACGGCATATACTGTATGTTATAAGTTCTTCCCTGGCAGCAGCTAGAAGAGACAAAGCTGTCAATCAGCTCATCCTTGTTTTCGAGCTCTGACTGCAGGCGGTGAATTTCATTCCTTAACTGTGAGTAAGCAAGTCAGGCCGCCACAGACAGCTGGTCCAAGTGTAACTCATTATACAACACAAATGATGGAAGAATAAACTCAAAGCTGCAATATAAGTCCTCCATTGATGGTTAGAAGGGATTCAAAAGTTTAACAACTGAAAAGATCATTGGAAACTGTATTGGAGTCCTCAATGAAATGTATCCAGTTAAACACTACTGCAAGGTTGTATAGTGGATGCTAGAGAGCAGTGCTGAGGGCATTCTAAGAGCAGCGAAGTCCATTGTAACATCAAGAAGTTACAGAAGCCCTAGCAGCTAATTTAAAAGCACAGTTTCTGAATATAAACTGTGCATTTCTCCATGGATTAAGGACTTTAATACTCTGCTGTATTTGAATAGAACCTCAAGCTGCTTTACAATCAAAAAGATTTCACACTCCTACAATGTGGGACCTTTAACAGCAGCTTCTGCTATTCGAGTTGGCTGCACTAACACCTCAGGGGTTCATCTACAGTCATTGTATCATCCTGCCTTCAGTAAATTGGTTGACCTTCGGAGAGGAGTGAAAGAGACAAACTCGTCAGCTTCTAGGAGCTGAAAAGGAAGGTGCTGTTATTATTTTTTTCCCCACTGACATTAGAACATTTTGATAATATTTACTCTCATTTGTCTTTGTTTGGGGGATTTATTCTTTGCTTTACGACTTTAACAGCATCTTCATTGTGCCTAAAAATAACGGATGATTCATGCTGTTATGTGAACAGAGTCGTTTTTGTAATTCGTAGTGATGGTTATATTACTGCAAAGATCTGAGTCCCTGAACTTAGTGACATAAATGGAGCACTGCCAGCAAACACTGTGGTGCTGCATCTAGATTGCTGAGATTGACATTGTCATTTCCAACCGGTAGAGATGCTCCGATACCATTTTCCCTTTCACGTAACCAATACCTTACCAGTGCATTAAGAAAAACCATTGCTATAATTCTTGAGACGCGTGGTATCAAATCGGTACACAGATTTGCATACTCGCCAGCAGTATCACAGGCGTTCCCCATGCTGGTATCGAAACATCAGTATTCTTATGATTTCATCAGAAGTACAAGCATTTAACATAAGCAGCTGCTATAAGTGGTTCAAATAATGTGGTAAGATAGAAAAAAATGTCAACTACAAACAAAGGGCGTGTGATTTGTCCCTCAGTCTCTTACTCGTCATCACCTTCACTGCAGGTTTAAGACCCCTTTGGTTCCGCCATGCTTCACCCCCCCCCCCCCTCCACCTCACAGGACTCCCGTTATTGCTTTTTGCCTCTTTTCCTCCTCCATGCTCCTCCGTCATGCCCCTGGGTGTGCATGGCTATTTGACTAGCGTGGCACATCTCTCTTGACTGTGATGCTCTTTGGCAGAAAATCAATACTTCACCTGTGGTGTGATATGGAGATAAGACTCAGTCATAATCCTGATGCTGTGCCTTTGTGGACTCTCATTCTCCCTAATAATTGAAGTCAGTGATGTCCTTTACTGATATCATTGTTGTTGGAGCAGGTTGTTGTTGCAAAGAAAATAACTGGACTTTATCTAAACAAACATGAGGCGCAATAGTATTTATGTACATTTTGTTGTACTACTGGATGTTTTAACCAGCTTTTCAGCAGTTCTTTCCAATGTTGTGAAGAGAAATTAATCTAACCTGCTTTCTACCCAAGAATGTCTATGGCCTTTATTGTAGAACACACACACACACACACACACACACACACACACACAGAAACACACACACACACACGGTGCACCAACCTTCAAATTAGAGAAAGAAAATATTAAAGAGATCAAGGCCTCCAAATAAATCCATAAATTAATAACAGTTAGCAGTTTCCCTGCAGGGTGCAGAATTCCAGCAGCATGAATAGTATTAACTATGTTACTGTATAAAATAATTAATCTTGCTTTTCATGAGGTGCTTCTAAATCGCTTGTGTCCACATGCCCTGTTATGTTCAGCCCTACAGATCCCAAAATTACCAACCAAGTGGTATGTCACTGTAAACATGTGGGTTTGATATAAATGAAACTGTCAGTCTTGATCACGTAGTTACAGCTGATGTTCGGCTCCTGTCATCCACTGTGTTAGAGGTACAATCTTCTCTGGTCTGAGATTCAGATGTGACTGTATTAGGCTCAATGTCACTCTGTTCCTTTTCAAATGATTTCAGTGAAAACATATTGGATTTTTGACTCAAGCTGACATCATTTTCAACTTGTGAATGCATACATTTACATGACTATTTCACTTTAACCAGAACTGAATTGATAGTGATGCATTGCAGCCATTGGTTCTTCTTGGTTACTATCTTTGCATTGTTGTCAAGGTTAAAGACTTGCCTCATCCATTGGGTGGTTGGAACAGAGTTTTATCATGGTTGGATATTCCCTCTTCTTTGGTGTTGGACAGATGGATCCTTTGCTCTGCTTTGTATGAAGGGAATTGACTGTTTCCCTCTCTTCATAGGCCATGTCCCTCCTCTGCCTGCCTTACAGCTGCAGGTTGCCTCTTGGTCTGATAAGCTCAGGCGGAGCAGAGCCTGTGGGTCACTCAATCAGTACTCTCTGCATGCTCTCAGAGCCAGATCTCCATTTTTCTCCAGCGTCAGAAGCAAATACTAGCTGCCCACCTGCTTGGAGGAAATGACTCAAAGACAACCCCTGGACTTTTCCCAGAGGCGATTCTGTGGCCCAGCTCCAAGGCCACTGGCACAAACTGTCTGCTTTCATGGCTGCCCCCAAAACCTACCTCAAAGCAGCTTTTCTTTGTGTGATGTTTTTTGTTACCGCCCACTGTAGATGTGTGAAGAGTTCCTATTACTATGTTTATTTATATAATTTTGTTTACAACATGCCAGAAAATACAATTTTTACAGCCCACGATATTAAAAATTGCCCTTTCTCTTCCACCAACCGTGCAACACCCAAAGACATTAAGATTACAACAGAAGAGTGCATACCTCCTCCAAGGCTAATGCTTTATCTCGGCATCTCAAAGCAGTGTTTTCTATTAATTATCAGTTTATATTAGACTGTGGTGTCTCGCCATATTCTAATATGCCCTGCCAATGTTTCAAAATGAACCAACAAAGTTTCTGACACTTCTCATAAAAACATAAGGGACCTTGTAACCTTTGTATTTTGTATAGCTTTGTGCAGCATTATTGGCAGCGTGCGTGTTCAGGCTATCGTCCCCCCCATAAATGCAGACAGTCAAGACCTCATAGTTTCAGCTGCAGTTGTGCATGTACCCACAAGTCATTTCCTGACTTGTACTGCATCCGAACACCAGAAAATCAAATTCTAACAATTAGAGGCACCACATATTCAGTATTTTTGCTTAATAAATGTTTTCTGACATTGTATGAGTAGATTCAATAATTTATTTAGGTAGAAGGTTAGTGGATGTAGTGCTTGTTACAGACATTATGCAGCAGAGAAAAAGAGACTGTCTGTATTGAATGAGACGGTTGACCCCCTCCCTGTTCCTTCAGCTTCTCATCTTCATTATTAAATCCAATGTGGAATTTTCTTAATTGTTCCTTTTAGCAGAGACAGACTGAGCATTGACTCGAGATTCGTCTGGTGAACATAACAGGATTCTTTAATTCCCTCAGGTAATCTGGACGGCATTGTTCATGCTGAAAAAAAAAAGTTGACTACTGTAATCCTCGTCCTCTGAGTTTTTAAGGGGTTTATTCAAAAACAGACTGATTAGCCATTCACGGAGCTGCGCTTTTTACTCTGGGCTTTCTTATCAGCGCAGCAGCACAAATGACGGTCGCCATGCAACACATCAGCTTTCCGTCGTACGCGTCGACGTAAGTGGTCACCTGTCTGACAATCCTGTGCACCTCAGCCGTAGTGGTTGGTAGCTGTCATCCCAGGCCGTGCTAACTGAGAGAAATAATTTGAGCTTGGCTGGAGATGAGGAGAATGGAAGGGGCCCACTTAATATTCACAGAGCAGTACCACCGTGAAAGGAAATGAGTGAAAGAGGCTGAAAAAAGAGAAAGGGGGGCAAAGAAAAACACAGACTGAAACAGAATGCAGAATTACTGGCTAGAATTGGCAGCACGGCTTCGGAAACAAACTTATTTTCCAAATGCTAATATTTCAGGAGGGTGTGGGGACATTGAATTAGAGAGTGTGAAAATCTGTGGTCACTCTGCGCTGAGAGAGAAAGTAGCAGCGCATGAAATTGTCGGAAATTGACACAGGGTATGCAGTTGTGTACACAACAGGTTATGTAGCGGCGTGTGATTGATCTCAGCCTATAATGATTCAGTATTGGGTTGTTTGTAATGAAGGAGGTGTTTCCTATATGTTTGTGTGACATTCTCTCAGCAGGTTTGATAGGTCTGGAGCCTTTTTTTTTTGTTACTTAAACAGCCTGGCTATTATTTTCCTCCTCTGCCATACACAATGCTCTGTCTTCCCCCTTCGCTTCCACACGCAGCGTGAGCTGTAGTCTCAGCCGTCATGTTTCTGTCACCCGCCTAACCTTCAGGTGGGTATTTTGCAGTCTCCATGTAACTCATTGACTGGAATAAAACCAGGGGATCTGTTGGGCTGCCTGCCACAGACAGGATGCCAGACTCATTGTTGGGGTTGAGGCAGAACAATGCTGGGAAGGATATCCTCTTATTTTCATGGTCACCTATGGTGCCCAAAAAGCGTGGCTGCACAGAGAAATGAGTCTTGGGGCTCCCACTTCTCCCCACTCGCCCCCACCCGCTGCTACGCTAAATTAAAACCGCCTCGCCTCCCTGTGATTCTCTCCCTCTCCATCTCTCTCTCTCTCTCTCTCTCTCTCTCTCTCCTCTTCCTCACTCCATCTCTCCTTCACTCCTGAAGTTACAGAGGAGAGGAACAAGAGGAGGTGTCAGCTGACTGCCCCCCTCCAATCAGATAAGTTTCTGATGGAAGTGTTAAGCAGCTGCTAAGATCAGATTTAGCCTGTGGGAGGGAGGGAGAGCGGGAGGCTGGAGCGAGGCAGTGCAGCATGGCTCTGCACCGGTAGGGAGGCATGATAAGTCGGAGCTCTGTATGATGGACGAGTCCAGCATTCTGAGGAGACGAGGGCTACAGGTAGGCAAGCAAATGAGCTCATGTGTGTGCGAGGCGCTGTGTCCGCAGGCTGACTTTGTACTCTACTGTACGTATGTGTTGTTTCTGAGGCACCTGTGTTGGTTGCTCTTTTTTACAGAACACGGTTAGGACTTTGAGACCTTTTAGGCAGTACAGAGTGAGCAACGTTTTGGCTCCGCTATTGACGTGTGCCTGTGTCCTGCAACTGTACAGACAGTTTTTCATTAGATGAACCACAGAGGATAATTAGGATATGAACTAATAGCTGAAAGAAACCAGGCTGAAAAGGTTTGAATCTGCATCACTTTGTTTCCCTGCACAGATACAGAGAGAACAGATTCAGCGTTACTTTTTAAACAACCTCGAATCATTTGTCACATTTTATTTGTGTTGGCTGCCAGCAGGGGGAATGAGAGCGGTGTGTTCATACAGCATGATTGATTACTGTATGTTGTGTCAAGGGCTTTCCTGAGCTTTATTGACTTTTGTCTAATGGGATGCAAGTTGAGGCTTCTGCCTTTGTGTCAGAAATGTTAGGTGAAGTGTAAGCTCAGATCAGGACAGTCATAAGTAATTGTGGACTTGATCAAATAATTCTGACCATATCATGAGACATTATCGGAAGTGAAGAGGGAGGACAGAGTGTTCTGAATTCAATTGCGTTTACATATGATCTTTAATCCAAGACCTTTAGGCATTAATCATCTCCTCCAGCTGAGCCGACAGTCTGTGTTACAGTCAAAGCATAACTTGTTCTTGATTTATTATTTTGCTTACTCCAGTTTTTGGTTAACAGTTTAAAAGGAAGCCTTATTTAAAATCAGCTCAAACTACCGCATATGTTTTTAGTCACAAACACACTGTGATCAGTTTAAAAAGTCTGCACTAGGCTTTTTTGATCCATCATTTCTTTCACAATTACCAAAGGTACATTTTTCCTCTGACAGGTTTGAATTATTTAGCCTTTAGAATTTAGCTGTTAACATTTGATTTTCATGGTCACACATTTGGTGTCAATGTGTTCCTCAGTGATTATGAATCTTTATAAAAAATTTGAGTCCACAAATGCTGACATTTAATTTATGCTCTTTGAATATTTTTAATGAGTTTCTGTGGAGAAACCAATAAAATGTTTGTAACTGTATTTATCAAATGATTACCAACAGTAATTTTGTGCACAGTTGCCTTAATCTCTCTCTTCCTTTGTTGGAGACAAAGACTCAAACAAACACCCCACTCCTGTGGTTTGTAGCTGCCACAGCATGCTAACTTTCACATTCAAAAGGAAATGAAGTTAGTTTGTCAAACAAATGAATATAACTGGTTCAGCTCCACAGTTTCCCATTCATTCTCAGGCCAGGAAGGGATGACATCATTCCAGTCATACCTGGTTTATGTGAGTGGACGTCTAGAACTTGTCTATTTAAAGTGAAGAGTGTGTCTGTACTTTAAGGCTGTTGAGATATTTCAGAATTACATTTGTCTTGGGTTCTTTATTGCTTCCCACAAAGTTCTACCATTTTATTGAGTCAGCTGTTTAACAACATTGTGACTCAAAGTCACGTAGTGCTACTTGCTCTCTTATTTATATTTCAAGAAAATGTTTATTTATTAATTTACCAACTAAACAGTTTCTGGGTGCAACACCGACTGTTTCCTGAGAACGTCAGGAAAATGATGTCCAGAACCTTTCCAGAGTTCAATTTTCACATATGAAAAAGGCAGCAGGAGATTGTGTAGGTCAGAGGCGTTCACAACAATGGGAACATTTCTGGAATACTCAGGCGAGGGGTGGTGCCTGTGCAGAGCAACCAGGAGGCAGGACATGATGTATAAATTCCTCTGCAGAAAGCAGCCCAATAAAGATTGTAGGAAAGCTACTGAATAAGCCATAATGTTTTTGCATCTGCCTGCATCTCGTGCATGTAAGGTTATCTCTCACCTGGAGATATTTTTATCTTCCAAGTTGCATGTCCGCCATCTATTAGAAATGTCATCAAAAGTGGCCCACGTTTCATTTTTCTGGACATATTAGGGGCTAAGGCGCTGGCAGGAAAACCAATGGGAAATGTCTGCATTTCTGCAACTGACCTTCGACATTTGTATTCTCACACAAAGCCCATCTGGAAAATTTCAGGACAATATCTAAACTCATGTGCATGTCTGAAGAATCCTAGAATGAAACTACAGCTACATCTTAGCTTCGCATAAAGACTGGAAACACTCTCTGTTGCTCTGTTGTATAAGCAATAAATTGTGCTGGCTATTATGTCATTGACAGAAATGAGAATCTATTTCTTTAATACCTCGTCATGGTATCTTTATATATTTATCCTCACTGTCGAGTAAAGCTAAGAGGAGATGTTTTTCATAAATGTCCAGATGACAGTAACGATGAAGAGAAATTCGTGCACAAGGACGTCAGGTTGTTTTTTGACTCGATCGTCAGTCATGAAGAACGAGTACCGAAAGCTTAAGAGGGCTTGTTGATGCCTAATGAATGTGACAGGCTGCAGAAATAATTTTTAGCCTTGTTGAAAGCAACCAGACTAACTAACAATACGCAGGAGAATTATCATTTCCCAGTATCAGACATTAATGAGTGCTCTAAATAAATTGCTCATCTAAAGTGTGTTGTTGAGTTCAGCTCAGTGAATTATCAGTGTCTTGTCTGGAAGAAAAATTGATTTGAGACTGAGTGGAATAAAGGGAACTCATATATATATTCATGATTCATTCATTCATGTTTCATATGTCCTTAAAATTATGTCTGTGTCCTTTAGAAAGGCATCTGTAATTACGGTATTTGACTTTCCAGTCTAAACACTTGTGTTCTCCACTTAAATTTCCAGAAGATTACCTTAGTGCTGGAATCTCTTGTGCCTCACTTGGTTTGTAGTCTGTTTTTGGTGGTACAGGAAGCATGTTCCCTCATTAAATAAAATTTGTAGGATTACTATTTTAACGATGCCTACGATATGCATGTCCTTCATCTTAATTAGCAGCAGCCTGACAGAAGTGGCTATATGTCTCTGTGAGCTTTACTATGCTTCTGACATCCGTCTAACTCTGCCTGATAATAAAAGGTATTAACCACACCAGTGCAGTGACATTGTGTGTCTCCAAAGAGCCGTTTGTGTGAAGTGGTGTGAGCCAGCTGGTGGGATACAGCCTGGCCGACAGAACATGATGGTGCAGCACCAGAGGACGTCTACTTGCAGTTTTTTTAGTATGTTTTGATGGCTCAACCATAAACCATGTTCATACATAACCGTATTTGAAAGCTTGTATTCTCATAAAGGAGGCAGTTTTTGAGACAGTGTTTCTGTGCCAATTTCAAAATTTATTTTTTAACTAAATGCTCTAATCTTGGAGGAACAACCTTTCTTTTTAAAAAGAAGTAAGCCGCCTCTCTGCTGAAGTGTCCTTGTGCTAGATGTTGAGTTAGTGTGAGCTCCAGTGGCACTTTTTATTGATGCTGTGAAAGGGGTCAGACTCAAAGATGAAGTTCTCCTTGAGGTAGAAAAATCATAAAAGAAAATGTTCCTCACTACTGGAAAATCAAATTGAATGGAATATAATGCCAGATGCTCACAGCAGCCAAACGCTGAGTTTAGTTTTTACTTGAAAGTTCAAAACTGACGGTCAATATTGATTTGTACATATTTTATACAAACATATTTCAGTTAACATATGTGCTTGTTTAAAAGGCTGCAGAGGAAATATTAAGATTGAGATGTTTACATAGAAAATAAAAGTGTACACAAAGCTGTTGTGAAGAATTGTGGGCAATAGCAGCCTCTGGTGTTGATCCAAGGAACTCCCTCTTATGTGCTCTTTTAGCAAATTAATATTGTACATAAACAATTCATTCATATGTATTTGATCAGACAAATATATATAATCAGGAGAGTAAATGTTTGGCTGTTTATAAAGATAATGGAGTTTCTCCGTGTAGATTACTGCTCTTAGGGTCCGTGTAATTAGTGTATTGTCATCCTGACCATAAAAATGTTGCTTCTCTCATCCATGTGAGGAGAATGTTAAAATGTTCTGAGGAGAGCAGCTTTCTCAGTAGCTTTTACTGGATCAATAACAATCTCATAAACTCAGCCATGAAAGCTCATTTTTCACATTTGTCAAAAAAGTAGGATTTTACAGCTCCTGTTGAGTTTTTTTGTTGCCATTTTATTGCTATTATAAGACACACAGTGCTTCTTTTCACTACAGCTTACATCTTAATGTCCTTACTGTCTCTACTGTTCAAACTGGACATTTTGAGTTGCTTCGTCACGTCTGTCGTTTACATTTCCTTCCGTCAAATGTCAACAAAACCCTTCAACTGTGACCAGCGACAGTTTAGTGAGGAAATCAGCTACATACAAATGCCGGTTCCGAATCAATAGAATACATTTGAACTTTTAGCAAATGGAACCTCATTAACAACCAGTGGCAATAATCAAACAACAAGATAACATGTAACAGCAGTGAGATGAGCAGTAACATGTCACCACAGGTATCAATGTTATTAGACACCACAGTATTCAATAACTTAAACCCAGAGCCTCATATTGTTAATAATGATGTTTGTCATTGTTCTCATTCAGGACACGTTCACCCAGAAAGCCCGAACCAAGTTTCATGTCTTTGTTACATTGTATTGATCCGGTTGGTTTTGGTTTCACAGAGCAATTTATGGAGCACACTTAAACCTTTTGTATGACTGTCATCATCTACATGGGCTGTGTCTATGGTTGACAATGATTGGTTTGTAGACGTGTGTGCGTCTGACGCCTCCATGTTATGGATTTGGCAGGTAGAAGTCTTTCTGTTTGAATGGATGGATTGCCACGGTTATGTCATGATGGTATTACTATCAGCATCACCAGCCTAATGGTTGCTGACTACATGGTTCAGTTTTATCTGGACTGAGACCTTTTATGTTTAGGCTAAATCTTTATTCAATGGTCCAGACTGTGGTTGGAGGCACCTTTCACTCTTTGGTGAGAAAAGTAAGAGTCGCCACTCTGTTGACTTTTGTTGAACCACAAAAAACATTGAATTTGACTGTGGTTTACTGAGTTTTTTTCACTCCCAAATACTCTTTGGCTGAGCACAGACATGCAGCATTCACATTATTTACACAACATGCTGTTATGAAATTAACAATAATGAGCTGATATTATCTACTGTCACACACATGACGTGACATTTGTCATTTTAACTGGTTAAAGCAACCGTTACTGGTTTAAAATGTGAAACCTGCTACAGTTTGCCTTAACTTTTCCCATGTGTTAAACCTCGGATAGGGTTTCGC
The DNA here is from genome assembly GCF_024713975.1 of Paralichthys olivaceus. NCBI lineage: Eukaryota > Metazoa > Chordata > Actinopteri > Pleuronectiformes > Paralichthyidae > Paralichthys > Paralichthys olivaceus. The sequence continues at coordinate 5,799,115 of NC_091110.1, forward strand.
TTTCATTTGCTTTCATTTACAGCCAGTGTTAATGAGATGTTGCTACGGTGCATGTTGAAGATAAGTTATCAAGCAAACAGTAGAGACAGCCACAACTGGAGTTTAGTTTGTTCTGATTCTTAAATCCTTGTAGACTGTCCTGAATTAAAATAAAGTTTACAAAATAACTATTTACTTATCTCCTGTTTGTATACTGTATAAAGAAGTTAGACTGGATGTGGATATCTTCACTTGTTTTGGCTTTAGATTTATATTAGTATGGCATTAAAAGGAGCTCCTCATTAGAAACCAGGGGATCATCAAATCACAGAACAATCATGCTCTGTGCCAGATGAATTGTTTTCCTCTTACAACATTGGATGAGGCAGTGGATAAAACATTTGTGACACCTAATATCCCGCTGCGAGGAGAAATATGAGGATGCCAACCGATTTAATCAGCAAAGCTTTCTAAAAGTGTCTGTGTGCTTTGCTGTTGAATCTTCCCCCGCTGGTGCAGAAATCAATATCTTTCACATCGAGCTGGTGGAAAATATGACTTTAGACAGTAGGTTTTGGGTTAAATGGGTTAATATTAGTCAACTGCTCATGTGCAGCGTCTGTATGATCAAAGTTCAAGTGATTGGTTGGTTTATAAACATCCAGATTTTAACCAGGTTTCATTGATCAGTGTCACCTCGTCTAATTTCCAGTTAAACCCGGGGTCTCTGTCGTTGAAGCAGCATTTAGATAAAACAAAGCTAAAATGTACTTTTCAGTCAAGTGTGTGATTTATATGCTCTTGTTATTCCCAATGGTAACTCTGAAGAACAATAGGCTTGTTTATTCATTACAGTATAAAACCACTGAACTGTGCTGAAAATATGTGAATGCTTAGTCAACACTTTATTTCTATTGCAAAAGGGATTTGTTGTGATAGCACATTTTACTTCTTGGCTACTTTATCCATATTCATAGTAATAATATTCTTAATTTATGGAGCTCTTTTCAGCGCAAATCTCCAAAGTACTTTATTAGTTTGTAACAGGATGAAACAAATTGATGCATTTACTATTACATAGAAAACAAAATAATGAAGATAAATGCTAAATAATAAAAAACAGATGAGATGTGCTGTTTCATAACTGACCACTTAAACTTATATAGGTCATCTCAATGAACCAAGGGGCCGTTTCCCAATGATGGTTTAACGAACTTCAAAGCATTTTCTTTAAGCATTTTTATGATCATTTTTAACTGTGACACTAAAGATCCTGCATGGGGTAACTATCTGCTGGCCGGCAAATGTATTAAAATGACAAGTGTAAATGATGCATGGTGGATATGTTTAATACTTGGACTTATTCAGTGGGAAAATGAATCTTTTCGCTTGCTCACCTTAATGATTAATGTTTACTGAGTCGAAATAAGTTGAATAAAAACGCCTTGATTGATTTTGCTGGAAGACATTCCACTTCAACTCATATTTAACTGAATATAAATAAGGTGGATTCCTAAAACTTAATGAATATGAACACAAACTCCACATTATGTGTTTCTGTAGGTGAAATGAAAAGCAGGGAGAGGAGGACACTGATACAGTTGCACAATCATTGATTTGGTTTTATTTCCAGTGAGAAGTTATGACTTCTTACCTAATGAGTAGTGAAATCAACTGCAGATACAGAACATGTGTTTTTAGATATAGACATGTGTTGCCTGAAACTCCTCCTGCCTTTAAAATTACATGTAGCCCAAGGCTGCATCCAGATTCAATAGGAAAGATTAGGGGGATTTACATTCCAGATCTTCAGTCATCGGACAGTTGAGACATTTTTTGTTCTTCAGGCAAAGTCTCTCACACAGAATATTGATGTGAATCTACTCAAGTTAAATCTGAGCCTCTGCTCCTTGATGAAGTATCCATTATTCTATTTCAAACTGAAAGTGCTGAAGCACTGAGCCCGAAGAACAAAAAACGACTGAACAAATACTGATGTAACGCAAACTGTTGATTTAACCACGTTATGACTTAATATGAGAATAAGGATTTTCCTTCCTGTCAGCAGCAAACCACAGTTCAACCAAGTCCACTTTTGATCTTTCTGATGTAGGATCATCCTCGATGCATCAAGGAGAATTATTGATGAAGCACATAGGCCTTTTTACAAGAGCAATAGCACAGCTTTGATGTGGTGTCTTGGAGATGATGTGTCGTTACTAGAAGTCATTCATTGACATTTACCCCGCGGAACAACACACTTTTTCAGCCTCATCATGTCAGGACTGTTATCTCCCTCAAGCACTGAAAACATAACTGGATGAACACATGATTAAATGTATGTTTACTTTTTTTTAAGATGAAACGATTTCATGTAATTATTCTCTAGTTTGCTCATTTGACAGCGCTGTAGTCTACACTGTCAGAGATAACATAATTTAATGGAAATGCTTGTATTTATGTTAAGCAATGGGAAAACACCACGTCAGGACTTTTGTTTCATTATTGTAAATCTCGGATTTCACTCAGTTTCAAATCCAAGACTCATCAATTAAATCTTGTTTATCATTTGTTCTCAGGGCTCGGCTTGAAGCTTGTAAGATATCATCTGCAATAAACCTTAAACTACAGATTTAATTAAAAAAAGATCAATGCAAAGTTTTTTGCTTCAAGTGTTATTGAGTATTCAAGTAAGGATTCTTTTTAGAACATGCTGAACCAACAGTGACCTGATGAGAAGATTCAGCTGCATCATTGCATGCTAGCCTCACTACAGACGTGCATTTATTCAAACTTACAAACTTACAATAACAAGATAATCAAATGTAAAATTCACAAATCTAAATTTCTTATGGAAAGTTTTTGGTAGATATTCAGGGGAAGTCCTGCTGTTTATTGCTTGAATATTTTGCAGTCTCTCGTTGACTTGTTCCTCCCGTCTGGTTTTAGTGCAGTTTACAGTGAACGAAGGCAGAAACTCAGTTTGATCATGATATTAGTGAACTGCTCACTCTCCAGTCTGATTCATGGGCACATCAAAAGAAATATCTGAAGTTATAGCCCTATTGTTTTCAGTCATGGGCTACTGGTGGTAACAGGAAGTGTTGTTTAATACGACAAACAGCTACTTTTCAGAAATACACCAGAACAATGGGTATCTATTTACACTGCAGATAAACAAACACACACAGTTTAAATATGGGCTTTTTTATAGTTTGAATTAGTCAGGCTATAATCAACCTTTTTCCATTATGCCTTGAGCAACCACCATCTGATTTACTGCAAACATCCTGCATACTTTTCCACACAGTGAAACTGGTTATTCTGCTGCAGCAGTTGAAGGTGTGAAATCTGTCGCCTGCAGATCCTCATTTACCATCAATAGCTGCTTTATTTCAAACTGGTCCATAGTCAAGAATGCATAAAACAACCAAGTCTAATACAATTGCATTTTTCATTCGGCAGAACCATACACTCAGAGAAATACATTGCTCTCTGTGCTTCATGCTCCATTTCCAGTTGAAAGATTTAGATGTGAACTAGCAGAAGTAAGAAATAAGCAGCAGTAAACAGGGTTTGTATAAGCAATGACTTAATACAGCTCTGTTGCAGTGTTCATAGATTATAAACTGATAAAAAACAAACAGTAATGTTGATTGTGCACATCCATTGTAACCTGTGGAAACGGTGGTTGTCGTATTTAAAATAAACTGAATGGCCACTGCCCAAAAAAAAAATATTCTGACCACTAATGGTATAAAAAAGACTGAAGAAGTTCAGAAACCGATACCAGCATCAGAAATGCCACAGATGCTGCTCAAAGGTCAGGTCAGGGATTGTGTGGTTAGCGAATCAATGCACACATCCAATACAGCCGCTCTGTAAAACTGGTTTTCTGGTAGTGTTGCCAGAGATGGCTACAATCTCAGCTCCCAAAAAAAGTCACGTGTACTGTATTGAAGACTTCAGATTCAAAGGGTTGGCACAAGTGTCTCACTATCTCACTATGGTAATTTTATTGATTTAATTTTTGTTTCCTATTTTTTTTTATTTTCTATATTTGTAATTGCACAAACACAGCACATTCCTTGTATGTGTTAACCTGCTTGGCAATAAAACCTGATTCTTATTCTGATAACACATTTTAGGGTTTAACCTGAGCCAGGCCATCAAACAATGAAAGCAATCATCACTACCATATAGGGAAGTTTAGCCAATCCCAGCTGACAATGGGTGAAAACGTTATATTAACTAATATTAAGAAATATATCTTATATACCTTATTTTTTTTAAATGCAGTATTATCGTATCAGTGCTCGGTATCAGCTGGTACATAGTCCAGGTATAGGCTTTGGAATCAGGACCCAGAAAAAGCTGAGGATTACAGAGCAAGAATTTGATTTCATATTGTTGATGTCATACTGTAAATTTTAAGAGAAAGAAAATCAAACTTAGTTGAAGGAAGAGTTGGAGTTTAGATGTGTCTCACTGCTGTTTCATTAAAACCATGTCACGCAGTGCACTTTTAATACACTCACCCTCAGTAATGGAGAAGCTTCTAACTCCGAAAGGCACTGATGGTGTCAAGCTTCAAAAGCATTCTTGAAAAGTCACTTTTATTCCATCTATATAAATATTTACCTGAAATGAGTTCACACGAGTACACTGTACACATTTACAATCCGTTTTTCAATAAATTAGGTTATTATGGTGGTGTTTTCGCTCTCAGGTTGTCTTTGTTATGGGCTTCACGCTGTGATTTTGTGACTGGCGGATATCCCATCTGTGTAAGTCATTCCCTGCTGGTAATTAGTGTTGTGTGAGCCGCGGTCATGTCTCCCAAGGAAGCTCTCTGCCCTTGGTCTTCAGTAGGCAGCAGGGGAAGCCAGACATTAAGCCCTAATTGATAGCAAAGGGAGAGTGGGGCTTAGCACTTTTTCTGCTGACTGGAGCAACCAATTCACATCAACCCCACATCCTACACTGTCTCACACAAAGGATCTCGCCCTTACCAGGTTATTATTAGACAATGAAACATCTACTGATCAAATCATTGGGATTTGTAGCCACTAAACAAAACAGATCCAAAGCCTGGTTGTATATCATCCCTCTTTTACAGCAAAGGGACAGATCTGGAGAGAGTTGAAATAATAATAGATGGGGAGTTTTGTATTTGCCTCAGACTAATGCTATAAAAGAAAACAGGGAAATAAATCAACCTCCTAGCTCACAAAAAGCTGCTGATACTAAACCAACAGCTCTGTTAAGTCTGAGGGTATATAGTGATCTGTACAAGGCGTGCTTACCTGTCACTGCGGCTCGTCATCATGCACAGTCGTCCATGTGGCACTGCCACATCAACAGATGCTGCAGGAACATCTGTTGGGGTCTGATGTAGTTTCCTTTTTCCTTCCTGTCAGCTTACAGAAAACATGTTGTTTGAATGTGTCATTGGATTTCTGACACATTTCTAGTTGTCAGTATATTTAAGGGCAACAAACATACTTTCCAAATGCTTCAAGCTTTGAGCACAACTAGAAATAACCAGCTGTATGTTGTTGATGTGCTTAGAATATTTGTATATCCTATTTTATCAGGGAGAGAATATAGAGCTGTGTCCCAAACTTTCATTTGGTGTAGATTATGATATTGAGAATCAGTCTTTAAGCTCGTCTAACAATACAACTGCACCTCTGAACTTATGAAACCTGGAAACAGGTTTACAATTGACAATTTAAAACTGCATTTTGTTGCCTTGTACTTGTGACATGTGCAATGACAATAAAGTTGAATCTAATCGAAAATCGAAAAATGTAGGAACAAGGGAAAAAACGCAGTTCTTTCTTAATGATGACAATAATAAGGAAATAATGTCATGGCACCTCTCTAGACACCTGAGGACCCCTTACATTATATCATTGATAAACACATTAATAATTCATAATAATATATATTCTATATACTAAAACAAAGCGCTAAAATCAGATTAGGAAACAAATTCCCCGCCATACATATGTGACACACAAATTGTTAAGTTAATTCTAGGTAGAAATCAGGAGCGGGGAAGGCAGATACATTTGACAGTGCATGTAAGAGTGACTAAAAGTAAAGGTTAAAAGGTGATTGGTTTATATTTCTATTACTAATAGCAGAAAATCTCAAAGAAAAGTACTTTAACATTTTGTACCCACTGAGTCAAATGTGTTTAATGGCAAATGCAATGCAAAACTTTGCAATACTTCAGATGTCTGCCTGCAGTATTATCCTTTAAGTATCCAGCCTGTGAGAACACAATAAATCAATGGCAGCATTGTTGGTGATTTTGCTGAGCTGATTCAGTGCACAGTAAACCCTGACCTCTGAGCAACTCTGCCTTCCACAGTGGGTTTCAGGAACAAATCCTCAGCTCTGTACACAGTCCTACTTACAGAATCGAAAAGGTTTAACATACATCTGGTTTCATTTACAGAAAATGAGCTGACATATACATTTAAGTTTATTTGTGTAACTATCTAACTTATTGGAGCTTAATTTACACTTAATTTAGGTGTAAAGTGAACCTCTCTTTAATTTTTTTTGATCTGTGTTCCTAAAAACCAATTAATCAAGCTCCTACTTCCACACTGCAATTTCAATATTTATTTCTGGGTGTTTTATGACTTTTTAAAAGGGGCTTATTTAAGAGGTAATTGGGTTTGGTGGTTGCGCTGTTGTGTGATTTAAGTAACAGTTTAAAAATCCAGATGCCGTCTCTTGTCATCTTTTTTCCCAGTTGTTTGTGAGGGGATGTAACAGTTTCACACCTGCTCTGTCATCTCCTTCCATATGGAGGCAGTTTGTGATGCTCTAAATCTGCCACAGTTGCTTGTTGTATTTTTTTCAGTCACTTCCTTAATTTCCACTTTCTTTATTTTGGTCTTAAAGTTTGATGCAGCTCTGGTGTTCGAACCAAGTTCACGTGAATCACCAAGCAACCTTTTCCGTGTGAAAATAAATACATGAGTGAGGCTGTGTTGTGTAAAAAAAAAAATTATTTTATAAATTTTGATTATTTTTTGTACTAACGATTCTTATCTTTTTTCTTTTACAGAAAGAGCTGAGTCTACCTAGAAGAGGCAGTTTGTAAGTACCTGTGAATATGTTGCATATTAGCATCTGCTGTAGCCTGTGTTCATTAACTGGACCCTGTATTAATCCTTAACCTCTATTTGACACACTGCTATAGTGTTATTTACAACTCATATTGACTCAAGTAATATTATACTTTGTGTATATTGTAATACACGACTTGAATTTTTTTAACGTCAAATCGATATCTAATGATATTCTTAGCATAGCTAGTTCATAGCAGTTTCTATCGGAGTCCTAACACTATATGAGAGTTGAATTTTGGATATAAATGTTTTAGTCTCATAGCGTCAATAGGTTTTGCAGATGTCTTCAAAAGTCTAATATTCATCTGAGTTTTAGACCTAAAAAAAGTCTTAAATATGTTAAAGATATTACATATTTATATTAGGTCTTAAATACATTTAGGTTGGTTTTGATATTGGGTTTTTTTCAAGATAAATATTGTGTGGTGTGTGTTGTACTGCAAATATTGGTGCGCCATTATAGAAGCACAAACAAGACTACTACAAACCGCACTGCACACTTAGCTTGTCTGTGGAAGAGACTGGATACCCACTGTCTCTGTCTGTAGTTTGCAATAATACCGATACAACGATAACTTGGTGAATCGAGGGTTATTCTCTTCTGGGCCAACTTAATCTTTAATTAGCACTTCTGGGAATTTCATATGCCTTCATATCTGTTGCACTTGACATAGGTCTTTCCTCTCATTCATTGTGGTCTAAAAAGTCTTACATTTATCTTGTTGAAACATGCAGAAACTCTGTTACATGACATTATTTCAGATACTGTGAATTCACAGGTATTCTTCTTTCATTACGGCTTTTTTACTAATGTACCAGCAGCTTGTTTCTCCTGTCTTTTATGAGGAAATACCCCAAAGATGTCTGAGAGTCAGCCTCTATTAAAGTGGAACTGAGTGGAAATTTCAACTATTTCACTCCGACACTTACCCGAGGCAGAATATGTCCAAGGTATTTCTCCAGCACTCACCTGTTTGTCTGAGGTTCACTCTGACTACAGGGTGGCAGATCAGAAGCAATTATTCAAAATCTCTCCCTAGATTCACATTTGTCATTTTCTGAGAAACCACACTGTATGAGGACTCTTATTAAGGCACTTTGACGCAGTGTCTCAGTGCTGGAGGACAGAATGAAATCCTTTTTTCAATATATATGGTCTACTTTATGTTTGAATCAGAATCAAACAGTGGATGAAGTTGGCTCGAATGGTCTCGACTGGTCCCTCTGCTGGTCGGTTAACTTTCTATCAGAAGCTTTTTTAAAGGTGACACTCGGCCGGTGATATGTCAGATGAATTACATCTGAGCCATGCGAAGGTGTAATGGACTTCCTGGACATTGATTTTACTTGAAGTCTGATACATTTTATGGCACTGAAAGATTCACCCATGACACCTTGCTGCTCTCGCTGCCACCTCACATCTCCTGTTACAGAGGTGAGCCATTACTAGCAGTGATCTGCTGTGAGATCACCAACTGCACTGGTTGTTATTTAGAGCGCCCGAGCCTCCACTGACCTTGGTAACCATAGTAATGGTGTTTGGATATGACAAAGTTTATATGACTGCTTCAGATTCATCTTAGCTGCAGTTTATTTAAATAACTGTCCTGTATTTTCTTTGTTTGTTACTTTGAAAACAAGAAAAGTGAGCATGACGCAGCCCATATCCTGTAAGACGGATGTGTTGACTTCTCTTGACGCAGTAGCTGACATCTTTGACTGTTGTGCACCGCTTGATTTCAATGTGTCGGTGTGAGATTTATTATTGAAATTCCTTTCCCACATTTGGCGACTGATGGTTTTTTTTCAACACGAGTCATTGGAGAGCGATGACTGAAACCTATTCATAGGCTGACCTTAATAACTAGAAGTCTTTTGCTAGGTTGAATTAAATAACTGAAAATCAATCATTTGTACGTGTTGGCAGCTCAATATGCGCTCACTGGATTTGTTGACAAATCAAAAACACATGGTGGTGCAGTTTGGCGTCCGAGGCAGCAAAGATGTGCTGCCCAACTACGTGAACTGCGTCACCATGCAACAGGATATAAAAAAGAGACTGACGGATACTGTTGCATGGTCTTTTTATGGTAATACACAAACTACAGATGCTGTCAACCATATTTCATGAACGTCATGACAAACCACTACAGATAATAACAATAATAATAATAATAATAGTAATAATACATTTTATTTATCCAGCCCCTTTCATACATAAAATGTAGCTCAAAGTGCTTTACAATAAAATCAAGGACATGAAATAAGATGGATTAATAAGAACATGTTAGCAATAAAACAAAGACTTAGGATAAAAAAACAACAAAAAACAACCATAAAACTAACCAAAGGTATAAAAAGAAGTTTAAAAAATACACTAAAGACAATGGTGTTAAAAAAAAAGAACATACAATTAATTGAAAGCAAGTTCATAGAAATAGGTATCGAGTTATGTCTTAAAACTATCAACAGAAGTATGTGTGGTGGTCGAGTTTGTTCCAAACCTTTGGTGCATAGCAACAGAAAGCTGCTTCACCAAACTTTTTGTAGTTTGTTTTTGGTATATTGATCAAGCCCAGAGGGGACGGTTTGGAACATACTCCAATAAACAATCAGAGATGTGTGAGGGTGCTGTACCATTAAGAGATACTGTGATACTGGAATGAGATAAGGTATTATCAGTGGTTAACCATATAAAGAGATTTTTATCACAAAAGCTAGTAGATTGATTACCACATGGAAGGATGCAGTCTGGGACATGAAAGAAGCCACAAAATGTTTGTGCCGATCCAGGATTTTTTTTCTTCAACATTTTCGTAGATTTCTAACCCTAACCCCAAAACAGATCTGGGTCCAGTGAATTCAAATGTGGTTTCAGAAGGGGACTGTTGGCCCATGAGCTCCCCTCCGGTTTTACGGTTGTATTCCTGTTTTTATATACACAGTATTTCCTCGGAGTATGAAAGACACCATAATTCTGGCCCACATTTGTTGACTACATCTGTCACTGCTGAGCTGAAGACTCATCCTAAGGTCAATGAGAGAACTCTTTTTGATGGTAGTTATGTGACTCTGTTCAGTCCCTCTTCATCACCTGCACATCTACTGAGAGTTTCCTTTGTCTTATTCCTGCTTAATCCTGTCATTTCCTTGATGAGACTTGTAAAGAACATCGTATACATAGTCTGAACAAAATGTGAAATGAATAATGTAAATGTTAAATCAAGCACAGGCTTATTACCGTTGCACTTTGCTATGTGACACATTTTTACCTTTTGCTGAGGCTGATTCAGCAGGTTTTTTTGTGCAGTCCTCCGCAGCACCACTGTTATCATTGCTTTTCAAAAATGTGCCCAGGTTACAGATTGCACTAATTATTCAAAGATCAACTGGCAATGCACAATGTGTTGAGTGTCCCTTATACCTCAGAGAGTTACCACTTAACTCAGCAGACAGAAATTATAAAACACATATGACAAGCACAATTTTACATGAAACTCCATATCTGCTCGATGAATTGCAATTGCCCCAAATATCTTACAGCTAAAATGTGTTGTTCAATAGTTACTGTAGCTTCTCCTAAGATGAATGCTATTTTCTAAAATATTTAATTAAAAAGTGTGACGTCAATGAAATACTGTGGTCACAAGTTGTTACAAGAAAATGTGACAACGGAGCAGCTTGAGACAAGAGCTGCAGCATTAATTCAAATGAGTTGATAAAGTGAAGCTACACACGACTCATTCCAAGTCAAGGGACAAGTAAGACGAATGAAAAGCCTGTTAACTATGACTGATGAGGGTCCACTTTTCTTTTCCATCAAGGTAGAAGTGATTTCAAATGAATTCAGGCTGAATAATAAAAGCTCCTCTGCACACTGTGCTGTGAGTCAGTGAAAGTTGTTTTCACCCAAGTACAGTAGCTGTTATATATTATTATGAAAACCTGGGTGAGTCACCTACCTTCACCCAAAGCCACAAACAATGTTCAGAAATGAGTTTAGTCCAGTTAAATTAGCTTGGCCGACTATTTATTCTTTTGTTTGTTTCATAATATTGTATACTACATGTAGCAAATACATGCAACACACTGATTTGTTGTTGTAGATACCCATGTAGTTTCAATGCATTAACTCATTTCTGTGGTAGTAGTATAAAAATAGTGCATTTTATTCTGTGTACTGGTCTCATTATAGTTTAATTTTTCTAACTGAAGCTTGTGATGGTGTATAAAATATGATAGTTCTATTTGACTGTTAAACTAACCAGATGACCCCTTATACACTTCTTATTGTGAAATGAGGTGTTCACTGTGGCTGAGTCTGTGTGGAAAATTCTGTATGGAAATGTAGTTAGTGGCATAGTTTTATATTTAACTTGAGAAGTGACACAATGGTTTAATCAAAAGATCACTGAAGGAATCAGTGTTTTCCATGCTGTCGTCTGGTTCAGTGGTACAATGCACAAGTCATAATTGACAAGAAATGTGTAATACTACAACAATAAAATGTAATGTAATAAGAAAAGAATAAGATGTAATCATCAAGAAAAATAATTTGATTAGACAAAAGTCAGAATATTCAGATATTCAGATAATTAGGAAAATAACAATTTGAGGAAGTAAGCAGCAAGGAAATCCAAATCCTCAAAAGAGACAGTTTTCTCCAGGTCCCTCTGTTTTTTTCTTTCTTCAGAATAAACAGTTTCTTGCAAAATCTTTTCAAACTTCAGACACTTCAGGACAAAGTTGAGCTGAAAGTAATGTTTGTTTTGTTGGTCATCCAAGAAAAAGCCTGATCAACAGGTTTGTGATGGTGCAGTGTTTACATGTGTGCTTAGGGATACATGTAAACACAGGTCCTCTGGATGTCTCTGTATTCATCTATGTCCCTCTGTTAGTTATTCTACCTCTGCACCATATTTAGAGGCAGAGGAAATTGTCTAACGCCCTGAAACTGTTGGATTTATGTCTCATAGATGAATTGGCATTCAATCAGAGGGTTCATTTTCCAACAAACACATGCTATGTATACCGTATGAACTATTCTCTTCTGCTAAGTTCAAATAAAACGTCTGTAACTAAACCCACACAAGATGAGGGAGATTTTATCTGGTTAAAAACAATTAAAGATGGAATAAAATGCCTGAAAGTAAAGGACAGTAAATAGTACAATAGTGCTGACCCTGGGTTTGTACTCCTGACCTGCTGCTGTACATCCCCTTCTGCTCCAGTTCCTCCCTCAGTGACTGGTTCTGTAGTTAATGTAGTGTTTGTTGACATCTGCAGGGGCTCTTAGCTGCTCAAACATGCTCACACTGGTAAAGAATTTGGTTTCCTGGATGAGTGTTTAACAGCAAATGTTACAGTTATTGTAGCTGACTCATGCAGAGAACAATTGGTGTATTTTTACTGTGCTCTCAGTTTATTTGAATAACTCCCCACTTATTGTTATAATGTACTTTGTTAGATAATTTCCTGACTGTGTGTTATGATTCATTTCGTCTCATTGGGATCTTGACGGTTTGGCAGTAAAGTGACTGCAAAAACAAGTGTGGCTAGAATGCATCATCATCATCTTGTTTTACTGATGATAAGCTGCGCAGAGATGTTTGAAATCTGTGCAGCAGCAAGGACGATCTGTTGCGTCATCGTGATTTATTTGGTTTCACTATTTGATTTCACAATCACAGCCAACACTCCTCTCCCTCTCTGAAGCACTAACACTGACTAATCTATTTGCCTGCAAGGACAGATGACGTCATACAGAAATTCCACCGCAAGTTCAGTTTTCAGCCCTGCTTTTGTATTTTTCATGTTTTTATTTAACCTGAAGTCAGTTGGTGTCTGAACTGACTGATGTGCAGCGGCAGATGGTGGTGCATTAGGTTTTTCCCTAACAGATGACATCATCCCTGGTTGTGGCGACATTGCATCGTATAGCGCGTGCCTCTTGTTAGCCTCTGTCAAGGTGACTGCGTGTGGAGCAGCAGACAAAATGGAAATTGAATTTACTGCACTCATTTCTGCCATGTAGCGAGCAACCAGCTGGGGGAGGAGTTGTGGTGGTCGGGGAGGGGCAGGGGGTTAAATGTGAATGCGTATGCGAGGGAGCAGGGGGGCGTGTATTAGGGGAGGGGGAAAGGGTTATTGTCCTGCCTCCGTGCCCTCTGCAGGCAGCTGAGGATCTCGTTTGACAGCTTCAAGGTGGAACGTGGAAAGACCAAAACAAGAAGTGTACCCCCCTTTTTGCCCCCTCCCTTTCAGTGGGGGGAAAGCAAACCAATCCGTCTCATCGCACTGTGGTGGCTGGGTTTGGCTCTTTGTCAGTGCAAGAGGGGCGGCAGGCATGAGGCAGGCAGGGAGGCAGGCAGGGAGGCAGTGTGAATGCATATCATGACCACAACAGAGCAAACGAGCACAGTTCAGCCATGAAAGCCCAGCGGGAGAGGCTGAGAATTCCCGGGCTGACGCTAGAGTGAGTATTGTCCTCTGTTATCCTACCAGGCAGCTCCTCTGCAGTGTGCAGCTCCATCTGTCTCTGTGTCATATGTGTTGCTTTAAGCTCTGTGCAGTGTGTTAGCATTAGCAGCAGCAGCAGCATCTGCAGCAGGAAGTCTAATGTCAAATCCTTCACAGCTAGGCAACAGTAATATGTGTGTATGTGTGTTGGTGTGCGTGCATGCTCATGCATTTATGTCTCCATGCACGTGTGGGTGATAGACAGATAACGTGTCAAGGAAAAGAGTGCCGCAGCAGCACAACGTACTTTATTTGCTGGTGTGACGCACACACACACACACACACACACACACACACACACACACACACACACACACACACACAGACATAGACATAGACACAGACATAGACATACAAAGGAAACACACACATGCTAACAGTATACCTGTGATGAGTCTTGCATCACTGCTGGTTGAATGTGATCAATACGTTAAAAGGCAGTGACTCACTCAGGCTGTGTTTACATGGCAGGCTCCCCTTTCATCACAGCCACAGTCAGTTGTTTGGCTTGATGTATTTTTTTATGTGGGTCACAAGGCATTTGTTATGGTTCCCTCCACATGAGGCTTTAAACATTGAACTCATGATCCTTCTAATTGGCCTCTATCTAATTTTTATACATAATGAGGACAAAGCATTATATATATACATATATACATGACGGTTCTTCAAAGTACTGAAGCCACTGATAGTGTGCTTTTCATTAGTGCTCCTTATGTTGGTTAAAAACCTGTGTACTACCTGTGTAGTGTACTACCACCCTGTGACACTCCAGGCCCATTGTTTCTCTTGATTTTGACAAATGGGTCACAAACATATACTTCTTGAACTGGTCATTGTAGCTTTAAGCAAACATTTCTCAACCAGGAGTAAACACTGCAGTCAGTGGGGGCTATTTTCATCATTAATCCAGATTTAGTGCTCTATTGTTTCGTATTAACTGCAGCAGTAAGGTGTTTGTTGGATTGAATTCAAATATAGTGCCCACAATGAAGCAATGGTCTCTATTATTTTCATTAGTTTTAGGAGAACAATGGAGCTCTGTGGCACAGAGAAATAAGATGGATCAGGTTTTGGATGCACTGACAACACTTGAATGTGGATTCAATGCAGATGACTTCGTTGTTAGTTTTGATACATATAATATAGAAAAATCCCAATTAATTTAGCATATTAAATGATGATGATGTCCACTGCAATAAAGGTTACTCACCTCTGCATGACCTAATATTCTGCAGTGCTGGAAGTTCAGTTTAAATAGAGCTGAATACATGGCATCACTATAGGTAACAGTGGAGCCACTGTTTAAAGCTTTATTTAAAGCACTCAGTTAAGGCTGCAAAATCAGGTTCATCTGTAACTTCCTTATATAATCTTATCCATAGGCAAAGCGAATTCTCTTTCATAGTACCACAAAAGATAAAATCATACATGTGAAATGTCATGTTATCATATAGTGAAAAAATAATACGGTGAAGAAGGAAAAAAGCACACACATGGTTTCCTCACACATACAAGTGTAGCTCACATTGGAACATTATTGGGGGTCAAACATCCTCAATGTCAAACTAATATTACAGAACCAGACAAATGCCTTGGGAATCTGCTCTATAAACACAATTTCATTTCATCTGACAGGGAATATTTACTCTTCATGATGCTGCTGTCTCCATCCAGACACATGTCAGGGCTCAGGGGGGGGGGGGTTAGGTTAGCTCCTGTCGTGTGTCTGTGTGTCTGTGTGTGTGTGTGTGTGTGTCTGTGTGTGTTAAAAGACAACTATTCACTACAATCCATTTAACTTACAGCCTCACTCCCCGAAGCTTGAGCCCCACTCCCACTAGCCCTTGCAGCCCGTGCAGCCCGCTGCACGCTTTTCATTTTTGGAGGTAAGCAAGAGCTCTTCAACCATAGCTATTTTGTTGTGAAAGGCCTGTCGGTGCATGTTTGAGTCACTCCTGTGCTCATCTGTCGAGGCTGAAATGTGTTATTCCTTCTGCCCATCTAAAATCATCTGCCATAGAAATGCCACTGAAAAAAAGGGGGACACGGCTCTTATATAATGTTGATAGTTTCACCCCTTCCCCCATCTTGCCCCTCACTGTTCAGAGGTTTATGCTCCTCTTTCATGTGCTAAGTAGGATTTGTGGCATTTGAAATACATCAAAGTGAAGAATGGTCTCAATCTGTCTGAGCCCCGGCTGGATTGATTCATTTAGGAGCGAAGACTATTTAAAACAGCAAAATTGAGTTTTGGATTTTTCTGTAATGGTTCCATTTCCAAGCATATATGTTTCTGATAAGAGCTTTGTGTCACTGATGTGAAATTTCTCGGGGGTTATCATGCATCAGTGATGTCTGGGACAGCGTGTCCTCTCTTCAAACTCCACATTTCAACAAGAATCTGTCTTTGTTCGAGGACTGGCTTCATTTGGGGTTTCGCCTTTAAATAGGTCATTAAGGTTGAAGCCATCTAGTTGTGGTTCTAAGTTAGTTACCTGGTTTAGTTACTAGTTTGTCAGATACAATTTGTGTGGCCTACATGATCCATTTATACCTGTGTTGAAAATACTAATACTCCTTTAAAAAGTGGATTTTCTCTTCTTAAAGTGTCTCTCTGACTCTAATCATGTTAATTGTCATTTTATGCAATTTATTCAGCTTCATATACATTTTAAGAAACTTTCTGCAGAAACAGCTTCTAATTACGATGGAGTTATTCGACACCTATTCTATAGCAAGATGCTCCATTTTAACACAGGCCACAGACTAATCTGATATTCCCCGTTATATGACACATAGCCAACATTATGACCTTATTCTTGTAAAATTACCACTTTATTCTCCAAATCTCTTCTTTTTTTGGCTTTAATACTCATATCACATAACCACAGTCCAACCGTGACTTAATTGCAGAACCCCTCAAGGAAAAGAACAGGACCATTAAAAACTAAAGAATTGGACTGGTCAGAGAATTGTGTTTATGTTTTACTGATAAAAAGAGAGACACGGTCTGTGTTTTCTGTCATGGTTCATTTGTTTTATTCAGGCTGATACTGACGCAGATTTTGTCAGGAGAAATTGTCGGTATTAAATCGGATTTTTCTTTTCTCCAGCTCATTCAAAACACTCGATGTTGAGATTTTTTTTCTGTATCAATGAATAGCATGAAACACCCACCCATGTCACCTCTGATCTCCTCTTGTTCCACTCAGCTTTCATACGGAGTCAAGTGCACCAGGCATTTAACTGAGTCAGCTCCATACAAGGATGTAGAGAAATCAGTTTTTTTTATTGACTGACATACACACACAAGGTTTGGTGTTATGATGCTTTGTATTACAATCAGAGATGAGAAGCCCAGTTAAAATGTTATTTTTCACAACATTATTTTTCATATTATTTATATGTACATGTAGCCCATATGATGATCAGATATTAAAGACTGCCACGGTTATATCTCTGAGGTGTTCATTCAATATTACAGTGGAAACTATAAGCAGATTATTATAACCATATTTTTTTCTTTATTTCATCGATTACCATTTAAATGACATTTGTATATGTATTACATGAATATAAAGTTATGCAGCAGACAATTTTGCGACTTTATCAATTTAAAGATAATTTGAACTCTGTCGTGTCTCCGTTCCAAGTGTGAATGATTGCACTCCACTCATGTAACATGCTGCTATGACAGAGTGAGAACAATAATCCCAAAACACTAGCAGAGCAGGAACAAGGTGGAAAAAGAACTTGTCGTGCCACTGTGATGTGAGTACCAATCACATGTGCGTACACACACTCACACACAGTTAACTAATTTGAGTGCAGGTAGGGATGATCGTTACTACTGAAGGAGTATTCTGTTGAAGCTTTTTGATCCATGTAAGCAGTTTTAACACTGTAAACATGACGTGTGTTTAACAGCTGTGATCAATATTCTACAATATCAATAGATTTCATGATTGCTTGTAAGTGAAAGGTGTTGCTCATCAGGATGGCTTCTGAAATTTAACATTGGTTTTCAAGGGTTCTTCTCAGAATTTCAGTTTATTTTATCTTGGTACATTTTGTACTTTCTGATGAAAATATTTTTTTTTTACAGTTTAACCAATAGTATTAATCCGTCGTATTATCTGTTAACAGTTAATGATGAACATCTCTGCTTGGAATTGTTGTTTTCCATTCTGAAACTAAAGTACTTTGATTCTCTCTCATTGATAACTATTTCCAACAAAAGTCTCAAATAAATCCACTGCACTTGACCTAATCAGTACCAAACAGATTTGCTCAGGAATAGTTAGGAATCCCAACCTGATAAACAAGGAGAGTAATTATTGGATTTATAATTCATCAGGGGGGCAGAACAAGTCTATTCTGCCCTTTAACAAATGGATGTGTATAGTAAATAGCCATACCGGCTGTTGTTGTGCTGCGGTTCTGCAACAGAGCTGCTTCCGCCAGCAGCGCTATGTTTTTACATAGGGTAGCCTTGGAAATTACCATAAATCTGTGAGCGAGTGTGTGGGAAAGAGAGAGAGAGAGAGGGAGACTACTAACCATTACCTGAAGCTCTTTATGTTAACTTTTAATCTAACTAAAGCCTTTCTGAGGTTCTGGTATAACTACAGTATTTCCTTTTATAAAAGTAGTCCCTCGTACTCAAACAAATACCAGTACTATACAGTATGAAGCCGTGTATCTTTAACTCTCGTAAATATATCACAATAAACACCTTTTAAAAACAAATGGATAGTTTCAGTCAACCAAAATGCTGGATTGTATTTATTTTGAAATGAGTAGGCTTGTGTTGCAAACATTTATTTACGTGTATATATATATATATATATATTTACGTATATATATATATACACACATATATTAAACATTGAAACTGTGAAAGATAGTTTTCTGTCTATTCTGCTGTGAAAATCGCCATGAGCTCTAATCTCTAGACGAGCAGTGCGACTTCCACAGCTGAACCTCTGCCGGTGTACCAGTTTTAATCTGTTAACATAGGCGTGAAAATGAAAAGCAAGACGCTCCAAGTCCGTGCTGCAGCCAGTGCAACACAGATGTTACGGTTTAAGAAGATAATAAGTCAATGCTTCTTTTGCGGTGGGTTTCAGATGTCCTCAAGTCACCAAAAAGTATTTTATTCAATGACATCAGTTCAGTGCAACACCTTGTTTGAAAGCAGCCGATTTTTCTGCTCACCTGAGCACAAAGCAAGTAATAGACCAGATGAGCACTTAAAAACAGGTCAACTGTCTCCTGTAATTCATATCGTTTATCAGAATAGACAGTTATTGTAGAAACTATGCTGACCTGTCACACGATTTATGAAGGAAATCAAATTGGTTCTTTTTCTGATAACTACATTATGGCAGATCAAATGTAATAACACTTCTGTAGATTGGTAATACAGTAACACTGCTCATTATTTTTCTTCTCACATAGAAATATATAAGTTCTATTTCATTCTATTCTCTTCCCAATGTCATTGTTAAAATAATGGTCTGGCAGAGAATGTTCTGGTAGTTTTGGTGAGTGAGTGAGTCAGACGACGGTACCCCACAAACCAGCTGGTGTTTCCGGTGACCTCCCTGTTCATGCTGCTCTATGCAAGTTTGACTTTGAACATCTGAACCATCGTTTCTTATGTGGAACAGAGAAACAGAGCAGAGCCATAATTAGAGTGAAGGCTGTCACACTGGCCTGTAGGGAGACGGACTGAGCCACTCTGAGGGAACACACACACACACACACACACACACACACACACACACACACACACACACACACACACACAGACGTCATACTAAAAAAATGCCTTTATTACATTTTATTACAGAAGAGGTACATGTAAGTAGAACCAGGTTTTATGTGCTGGTCCTCCTCAGCTTTTGGATTCCTCCTTAGCAAGTGATTACTCATGTGCAGCATCATGATGGTCCTCAGCTCTGACTGTGCACGTCCATTATGAAGCTTTACACCACGTCTCTCCTGCTTACTGTTGTTTCTGTCAGACTGGACACCTCATTTTATTTTTATATCCATCATATGACAACAGAGCTGGTGCTATCAGTAATGTGAAATCCTTGTCATTTGTACCTCGGGGTAATTCTGAGGATGTATTTTCAAGCATCATGTGTAATTGTTTTCAAACTACTGAGGCTTCAAACCCTAAATATGTTTTTGCATCTTTATTTTGGTTCATTTAGTTTATTTTAATGATGAGTTTTTTCCTTTGACAGAAGATGTATCAAACTCCTGATTGTCAATTTAAACATTTCCCAAATTCCAGCTGCTCAAATGTGACAATTTGCTTCTTTTACATGACAGTAAATTTGATATCTTTGGGTTTTCGTCTGCATGTCAGTTGAAAATAACATCCTGGGCTCAAGGAAATTGTGCTGTTTTTTTACCCCTTATGTTTTACAGCTTGTGTGGTAATTAAAGATAATAATTGCAAGATAAGGATTAGCAAAAATAATTTGTGTTTGTTTAAGCTCCTTTTGAAAATCCTTGGATTGTGGCAAATAAAGAGAGGTTCACTCGGATCATAAATATCTGACATTATTGCACAATATTGACAGTTTTTGCAGTTTTTATCTCTAAGACAAGATAAATGAAAGTAACCACTTTATAGGCACTACTCCTCAGACTGCAAACACATGCAGTGTTTTTATCGCAGCTCTGGAGCTGAATCATTGCACCTCAGCCAATTGTCTGTCTGCAGGACTGAACTTTGCTCTCTCTTGTGGAGAATAGTCTTTCACTATAAGTAATCAATGTCTTGGTACTAAGGTTTTTGAGTTAGAGGTTTATTAAGGTTTAGAATATGTTTTGTTTGTAGTCCTGGCAGCTACTGCAAAGTATCCAGACATACTTTGCTCCCCACAGGCTACTGTCAAGAGCCGACCCCTAAACTCACACATACATGCAGAGTTTGACAATTAAATTCATCACTGAACTGACGAAAGACCAGTTTTTGTGTTACGTGTGCATGTGCACGCACGAGTCGAGTTCTGTTTTCCTTTTCTGAAAGGTCAGATTTAACATAATTAAAGTTCATATTTCTGTTGTTACAATTAAAACGGGGTTATGATGAAGTTGGATGAAACTTGTGACATGCTTGTCTTTCAGTAGTCGTGTGTGTGGCTGCTTATCAGCTGATAGAGTCAATAAGAAAACATGAGTCAAGGATCAAAGGTGATGTAGTTAAGGTGAGGCTCCCATTCACATGCATGGACTGTCTGTGCAGGGAGCAGATGAGGGACGAATTTATGCAGCAGCAGGAGAAATCCATGCAGAAGCACAGCATTTCCATTTCAAATAGGTCCTGCTTAATACACTGACCCACCAGACTTTTGGAGGGGTGCCAGTTTGTGAAAGCAGCGAATGCACAGCATCATCTGCTGATGATGCAGTGCCCCTCTGCCTCACAACCCCCCCTCCACAGGATGCGAAGTGGTAGATGCCTGTTACATGATATGAAGCATGTTGAGTGAAGGGAGCAGGATGAGTGTTTGGGATACAGCACACACTCACAGTGAGCGGAGAAAACAAAAAATCTGCATGCATTAGGTGTCATATCTCCGCAACAGTGGAGGCTGTCAACACCTGACCTGGATCACACGCTGTGTACCTTTCAGGATCCTCCCTGGATTACTTTTTTATTTGAGGACAGAGGAGGACAGCGTGTCCTCTCTGCCTGAGTGTTTATGCCGCAGCTGGCTGCAGATGTGCCTGTGCAGAGGAAGTTTGGACCTAAGGAGAGCTGTTGTAGAAGTACCTATCAGGACTGCACTGGAGGTTGCATACTCCTGAACCCTGAAAGTCATCGCTCCTCCTCACTAGGTCTCCAGAAGCCATCTTTGCATCTCCCTCTTTGGCATGACTTGGAAACAATGTCAGATTCTAGTCTGTGGACAGTACTATCCAACTTTAACATGCCACATTTCTTCAGTGGAGCCCGTCTGCGCCGGTCAAAGAGGTAACAAAACGGTGAAGCTACAGACCATATTCCTTCTGTAATATGGTCTGTAGCTTCACAGACAGGTTTATTTACAAACTGTGATTTATTACAGATACTGAGTCTTTGTAAGAGATTCTGAGTTTGATACAGAATTCAGTTTGTTTTCCAGCAAACAGATGATTAAGTTAATTCTAACATTAACATCAACCAGTGAGTTGCAGCAGGGATGTTTTTCCCTCTTTTTACAGTAGGTAAACTGAGCTGTTTTATGAGGCCAGCGTGAATAAGAAGCTGGGTGTTCCCTGCTCTCCTATTGTGTATTATTTGCTTTGTGAGTAAAAGGGTAAATTGAATGTTTGTTGTTGAGGCTGTCTCATGTTCTTTACACAGGATGTACTTTCTCTTATGTCACCCCCAGTGATTAACATATGAAAAGTGGAACCACTGATTGTTCTTTTAGATTGCTGTTACTGATTGTTGTAGTTTCTGTCCATCGAAAATGTTGTGGTTTCTACTGTGTCCCGTGTTTCGTTTGACTTTATAACATTTCTTTGCTGGATTTAAAAATGCTTCATAGCTCCATGGGATTTACAGTCAGTGAAGAGACACTGGTTTGTAGCTAAGCCACTTTATCCCAGTTTTTGTATATGGTGGGACTACAGAATCAGTGAAGCCCATATGACTGATATTTATTTTTAATCCCTGTCCTGACCTATTTTATAGTGTAGAACAGCTTAACATGAAATACTGGCTGCTTTTGGACATCTTACTTTCGTGAATGTTTTTCATTTGAAAAACCACTGTTAAATTTAGTCCTGTAGATATTGATAACTGGAGCTTTGTGCTGTAAATGTGACTTTGTTGTTTGTTAGAAATGAATGCAAAGATGATGATTTAATTTAATACTGAGGATTTGAAGTTTGCAAATGACCTTGACATGAAATCTGTTATAATGGCGGTTACCCTTTAAAATACTTTGCATGTAGAGAATGTTTTTCACTTCATGTCACAACAGTATTGTCCTCTATCCATTGCTTGCATTTGAATTATGTAAAGAATACTCAGATATAAGGAAACAGTGTCACTTATCATAACTTCCATAAGCAAAATATGGATGTCAGGTGCTAAGGTAGCTACGTCATGCACTATATTGAGAAGACACTTGACAAAGCTGCATCTCTGTGAGACCATGTCATCTTCAGATGTAGAAACTGGTAGTAGCCTAAAGTAAACATCTGTCATTGATGGTTACAAAACTCATCCACAGTGCTTTTTACCAAAATGGCAAGTTTTTTTAATTCTATTATTAGAGTTGAGTGTGTCATATGTCTGACTTTGAGTTTAGGTTTGTCAGCAACAAACAGCAATTTATTTGGCAGTGCGCTTTGTCAGCTCACCTGACAGCTCTGATAAAAGAGCAAAACTGGCAGAAGTAAAAAATATTAATCGTGGCTTTTCGTTGACAGGGGTCAGGATGAGACATTTCAGATGTATCCATATTCACAGTAATTCAGAGAATCAAAGGGTTTTGATCTATTTTCGTCTCCTTCCGTACCCAAAAATAAGTAATCACACTGAAATCTAAGACACTGACTTTGACAGATTGAGATTACTTTGTAATAATAAAGAGTTGAAGTAATCTAGGTCAAAAAAAGTAAAGGAGAAAAGAGTAAATAAGTGCTGGTAAATATTAAAACCATGATGCTTTAGTTATAGGTCCAGTGTATTTAGATTTAGGTGAAAGGGAACTATTGGCAGAAATTTAATGTAGAATAATACTCATGATGTTTTCACTAGTTCATTTCATCTAAATTGTATGAATTGTAGTTTTCTTTACCCCAGAAAAGACCCTTTATATTTAAATACTTTATATTTACATCTAGGGACCCTCTCTACAGAGGCCGCCATGTTTTTTACATTAGTCCAGACTGGACAAACTAAACACCTTTTGAGTTTTTATGACAACTGAAGCTACCACAGGTTCTTTTTCATGTTTGGAAGGAGAGGGTGAGGTGAGGGGTGTTCAGCTGCAACATGCAACTTCAACACTAGATATCACAAAATTATACACACTGTACCTTTAAAGTATCTATAACTTAAATTATAGGATCTTTGAGTATTTTTAGTCAGTGCAGAAAAGCTCTGTAACCTGCTTGTGGAGATTCCATGTGTATTACAACAATGGTTTGATGAGGTTCAGGGTTTAGCATATAACCAAGACTGTTAAACCTCCTATGGATCTGTTCCAGGAATCCCACATCTGCAGTATACAGCATACAACACTGGCCTACTTTCTCCCTATCATCTTCGCCCAGGGCTTCTTTATCCCCCGTTTAAAGCCTCGCTATCCCATCACAGTATCACTCCGTCTTTGTGGCCACAGAGGTGCCTCCACCAGAGCTCAGCTTAGCTTCAACTGTGACAAAGACGACCTGCATGCCATCATAACCTGTGGCAGATTTCTGTAAAGTGATCCATGTGATTGTCTCCATGAGTGGCACTCAGCTCTCTAATGGGGGTATAAAACACTGGGACGGCTGGTGAGAGAGTGAGGCAACAGGAGGGTTGATTGGGCCGCAGTGTGTCATTCTCTTGGCCTAATCCACAGTGAGAGAGTATAAATAGACCTCGTTAAATCTGATCCTCTTTGACTGAGCACCTGTGTACCAGATATTATTCACTCCCTTCCCACCACGATAAATGATTCATGACATGTGTCCACGCTGCTGAACGCAGGGGTTAGCCCGACAAACCACTTGAGTAAACAAGGATTTAAGTCCAAATCGGGTTTCCCTTCTGATTTATGCAGATGAATTTAGATTTTGGTGTGGCAGCGGGGAGGCTACGGTCGTCCGCTAATCTGAAGGTCGGTGGCCGGTAAGACTAGAATACAAATACAGAACATTTACAATGGGCCATCAACAAGACTGGAGGCATGTACAATTGAGTGTCGATACCCAAAATGCGTAGCGTTTGGACAAAGATTTTGAATCGATAGTTGGGGTTGGGTCAGTCCTATATCCTGATTTATTAAAAAAAAATTTAAACTGCATGAGTCTGTCAGGGACAGGGTCACACAAACTCACACTACATTCATTCTATCAGGCTCAGGTTGGGTTCAGCCAGTCAGGTTCAGGTCAGGCACGGTTAGTTTTCTCTTGTGCTCCAATGGGCTCAGACAGAAAAATGTGAGCTGAGCTGCTCTGTAATGTACAAACTAATTTATATTTTCCTCTATATTCACATCTTGTACAGTAATTGTGATCCATTGATACAAAGGCTTTTATCTTCTCCACACAAGCCCTATAATGCAAAGTTCTAACTAATCGCCCCTGCTTGAAGATCATTTGTTTGTTGAATATCCAAATACCACAAATTGGTTGTGTACCTCTACGCACCATTGAAATTTGAATCCTCCCATCTATAGTCATCAAAGTCACATTACTATGTGGTGAATTGCTCAGTCATTTGGCAGGAGCAAACCTCCCTGTGTCCTCTGTGATTCTGGTGTCATTTTTAAGTCGATGCATCAAATTTGTGGGAAATCGTCCGCAAAGATAATCAACACCAGCAGGAGCACAAAAATCAACCACAGCCCCCCTGTGCATCTGCACTTATCCCTCCAAAACACTTGAATATGCATGTAGAGTAAGCATTAATAAACAGCTTGGTCTTCAGGGCTCTAAAACTAACTCTAGTTAGACACGACTGATTTGTGTATTCGTCTGTGAAATTTTCCCACAGCATTATTGTTTGCTCTGCAAGTGGAGCAGCTATAAGACCCAAAGACAGGGTCAAATGTGGATTCTATTTCACATGGCTATTGGTGTAGTGATGTTCTTTTTCACATGAATTTCTGTGAGCGTGAGGATGAAGGATTTGCTGGAGGCACACGGATGATTTTAAGCTGATTAGTTTCCCAAACACAGAGGTGATACTGATAGTAATGACTGTAAACGCAGCAGTTTTTAGGATGTGAAAACAAGCAAATATCTTTCAGCTATCAGAGCTCATATATGTTTTTATGTGTAATGTGTGTTATTATCACTTTGTAAAACATGTACCTCTGGCTTGCCGCTATATAATGTCACATGAAAAAACAAACAAACATGGACGTCTCACATAAGCCTGAGTACATAATTGATAGTGATAAATCCAAAATGTATTATAATATTATCAATATCAGATCAGATAAAAATGACACTTCTTTAATATTTGCTGATTTGACACTGAAGCTTTGAGGTCTCTGCAGCAGCACCTGTGTTGACAAAGAGATGAAGGCTCCCTGCTCATGCATTTCTGCGTCATTGCAGAAGCCCATGTGAACGTTGTGTGTGATTGCTCTAGCACACACACACATAGGAGAGCTGAAAATGTGACTGACACTTTCTCTCTCACTCTCCCCTACATGGAGTGTTGTCATGTATCTCTGTCTCTGGAGTAAAGCAGCATTTTGTTTTTCCTATAATGTCCTCTCAGCTCCTGGCTTCAATATTTAAAGTCTGAGTAAAAACGATGTCATACATTTGTCTATATGTTGTTCATAATATGCGCAGGATTGAAATTATTACAGAGCAGCATCTAAAGATTCAGTTGGAATTGGTTCAGTTCTCTGAGGAGGTTATGTAAGCGGATGTCACTGAGTCTCTGACCTTGAAGTGAATTCATATTCTTCAGGCTTTATACGTTTCCACTGACACTCTCTAATTTCAGAGTAGAAACCCATGACTAATTGGGACATTGAATGCTCTCTGCATTTGTGTCAAAAATATTTCATTTTTCACTCAAGGTCAAAAACTGGGCTTCATTTATGAGTCACACTTATCACAGTGGCTCCTCGTGAATCACAGCCCTGTATTAACATGACCAGCAAACATGAAGGCATTCTGAGAGATTCATCTTCAGAGGACTATGAATGTAAATCATGGGATTGTTAAAATATTTTATTCTGGACCACAGTTGTAGATTGACATCCTCACAACAACAATTTAGAATATTTTTTGTGGAAATTTCCAAAGGGGAATTCAAACTACATCAATTCAGAGAGAAGAGGGTCAGTGCAGTAAAATCACTGGTATTTAAATTTTAACATTAATAAACAGTAGATATTCCAGTGCTTCTGAAATTGAAATGATCAAGGCCTTTCTTTGCTTCCACTGGTTTTGCTGGTTCCTATAATCCCTCTGTGTTATACAAAGATATCCTGAAACTAAGCCTGTGTTACCAGGGTTCGGCAAATGTATTTGTGCCAAGTAGTTTCTTTGTCTATTGTCTTGACTAATATCTGCCTCTGTGGTTTTACAGCTGCAGAACGAGCAACAGAAAAAGCCTGATAGGAAGCGGTCAGTCCTCAGGTTTACCAAGACCTCACTCACCTCTCTCATCTCTTACAGGTAAGGATATTGTTATGCCCCACAATTATACGGCCCTACAACATGTAAAATAACTGACCACCACTGACACGAATCAACAAACAGCCCAACCATGGGAACATCAAATAACACAATACACACAATGTTAAAATCCCAGGCTGAGGCCCAGCAATCCATACACTGGAACCCTCCCTTCTGATCCTGACACAGGAGTTTTTAAAGAACCTCAGTACACTGCATACAGATGTCTACTAATGTGTTTTATCTATGTTTCCTTGTTCAAGAGATACACACGATATACTTGATGCCTATACTTAACAACATAAGATGCAGACTGGGTTATCTGGCGCAGAGAGCAAAGGACTAAAAAATGAAATGTTTATTGTCCCTCATGTGTGAGGTCAGCTCTGTTGCGTCTGGGTGAGAATTTAACTGTATACTTGGGAGGCGACAGGCAGTGATTGTGCTGGGTGAGGAAGTGGTGGCCTGCAGAGAGGAAATGCACAGGAGCAGAGGGAGGGGAGGCCTCATTTACCAGAGGGCGTTTTATTTCCTGGCATTGGTCAGTGAAAGCAGGGGGGTATGTCGGAGTGTATAGTCTGTAGTTCAAGCTAAAGAAAGGGCTCAGTCTGTAAGGATGGACTCAGAGTCAGACAGGCACAGGGTCCTCTCTAACGAATGTGTTCCTGCTTGGGATGACCTAACATTGTGGCTCCGACGTAATATTGGTACCAAAGGTAAGAAAAACATCCTTGTGCATTCTTGTCATGTACAATAATTAAGCAGGTGTCTATATACTGAAGATCAGATCTTTTTCTTCCATGTTTCATGTTGTTCCACTCAGTTATTGTTCTTGCAGTCAGAGAAGATGACATGTATCCTCTGTTAAGGTGCAGGCCAGCTCCCATAGGAGGAGGTTATCCTGTGTAATTGGCTGTAATCAAGATAACAGTGCAATTAAGGGGGTGACATTCATCACTAACAAGATTCAGTGGCTCCATCATTGTTCCCCAGAAAGAAAAAGGCCCCGTCTTTGTCATCACTGGAGGTGGTGGTATTGTAGCTTGTGGTTAATTAACTTTTTGCCCCCCCCCCCCCCTTAGTGACGGATGTAATTATGACTGATTAATACTGGACCATAGGTTTGTTTATACACTAAGGATGGGAACACAAAGGCTAATTGGTGCTCTTCAGAATGTCCCTGCAATATAATACGTTCAAGGTAAAAACAGTATGCAAACTAAGTAATGTAGGTAAAGAAGTCTGCTTAGTTATTAGGGGAAATTGTGTAGATAGAGGATCACTTCCACTTACAGTACAGTAAGTGAAAGTGATCCTCTTCAAACCATAAATATCTTAATATATCTCACTTTTAGACATGCACTTATTCTTATTATAGCCTAATATGTCACTTCTGAATAAGGCCAAGAGTCTTTTTTTGACCAAGTCAAGGTCAACCTCGTAGGGTTTCCTTAACACTGTGAACATGTCACAAGATATGAGCTGCAGCAGCACAAGGTAAAGCATACAGACAGAATGAGAAGCGTGTGTCTGGTGATGTCAACTTATTTTAAATCATTTTAAAACAATGATCTCATCTTTTAGGCTTTAAGAATTCAACACATTAACCTTCCCACCAAAAAGTACTTTTCCCCTATACAGTGCAAAAAGAAGTTAAAGAAATAGGCCGGCAGTGTCTGCATGGAAAAATAAATGAATAAACCTAGCAAACCAATCAATGCTCATGCATGTTGCATTTATTAAACCGGCAGCAAAATCTGCTCTTTAGTAAAATTACGAAATATATATGAAAATTGAATTCAATTGTGTGAAGAGGGAGCGAATGTCCACTAGCATAATAAGTTTGAACAACAATTTGTGATGCAGACTGTAAAAGAAGGCACATACACACCGTGTTCACACACCGCTGTTCTCTCTGTGCCAAATACCATGCAAGCACCTGGATTTCCATAAATGTGCTATTATGTTTGATTGAAGCTAGATGGAGCATTAACATTAATCTGACATATGCATAAACATGACAAAAAGCTTTCACTGTACCTAACAGGGGAACCTAGCAACGGTGTGTATTACATTACTGAGAAGAAACTGCCTTCTTATAGCTATCTAACATTCAAGATGCCTCATTGTATCCAGTTCAGGTGCCAAAATCCTTATAGACGCTGCTATAACATCCAAAATTGTCGGCTTCAGTGCATGTTTCTGTGGCCTAAACATGACGGCAACAAGAGGCCTTCACTTGATCCAAAACACAGCTGCCAGAGTCCTTAACAAGATAGACATTCTGTCACCAACAGTGTTGCCAACTCTCACAAGACAAATAAGTAACCACAGCTTCAAAAGCAAGCACAATAATAGGGGGATAAATGTAAATAATTAGGTTGCTGACCTGATCTTCCTAACAAGCAACCATATTTTTCAATTGACTTAAAAACACAAATTCACATTTTTGGCAGACTTGGCAATTCTGGCTTCCGATACAAGCGAGGGCTTATGTTCAAACCCTCCAGACTTAAACATTTTTAAATGGATTGGCATCCGTGTTTTTATATTGACAGTCATACCTGCATGATTGGGATTCTGCTTGTGTGATTTTATGTGCAAAGTTTCAGAGTCTGATGTTCAATTTAACTTTCTAAATGTGCAGAGGCTCTTTGCGTGATGTGTACTTTTAATAAACCTGAAGCTGAACTGCACATAAAGCTCTTACCTTGTATCTCGAACACATTTTTAGAGCAACATCAAGGCAGTTTTGATAAGTTATGTGTGTCAGACCTCTCCAGGTTTATCACACTTGCAAAGCAAATCACTGCCTCTCAGAAGTTCAATCATTAAAGATCAGCAAGAAGAGAATATTAAACTATGCTGCCATCGGGCATCACTTGTTTGACATTCAGACTCGGTTTTGCACGCGATGTGAAAACCAGCTGGCTTTTAAAAACAAATGGCTCCATGCGTACTGTTTTGTAATTACTGGCAGTAAAGTGGGATAAGAGATATGAGGATATAGATGACATCTGACTTGAAGCCAAACAGGCTGCGTGCGTAGCTGCAAAATGTCCACAACAATGTGCACTTGATTGAAGATGTTGTTTATGAACATGATTCTGTGGAATGAGCTGTGGATGTATTAAGTTTGCCCGGCTGCTGACCTGGTTTCAAACTCTCACAAGTAGTTCACGGTAGTATTTAGTACTGCAATACATCAAGCAACAGCAACTGTGGACTGAACCTACTTTACTTACTATTCCGTATTCTCATGTGAAGCATGGTTAATGTTGAGGTTGATTAGAGACAGACAGAAGTATGGGTGAGATACAATAAGTTATCACATTGTAAAAAGCTCAGCACAC
This sequence comes from Paralichthys olivaceus, assembly GCF_024713975.1. Lineage (NCBI taxonomy): Eukaryota > Metazoa > Chordata > Actinopteri > Pleuronectiformes > Paralichthyidae > Paralichthys > Paralichthys olivaceus. Next base: position 5,829,497 of record NC_091110.1, read on the forward strand.
AAACAATAAAAAGTGACAGTATATTTGAGGAAGACTCACTAATAATCACTCAATAATTTTGAAGTAGCTCTGGAGCATTAACAACGTATTTTCTTCAGCCTTTAACTACATCTTGCACTTGCCCGCACTACTGCACTGCATGTTTTTTTTTTTTATCACTTTCTTTCTTTCTGTTTTTATGCTTTTCTTTTGAATGTCATTTGACACGTTATAATATTTCTTAAAATCAGTTCTCTTTTTATTTTAATTACATTTTAACATTTGTATCTATTGTATGTAAAGCACTTTACATACAATAGAGCTGCATTTCTTGTATGAAAGGTACTATACAAATAAAGTTATATACAGTACTTCCCGCTAATATTTCTAATGTCACTCGAGCTGAATAGCTAAAGCTGTTCCATCACCTGAAATGCAGTAATAAAATGATATTACAGAAATGTTATCTTTAATGGAATATTAAGTAAAATGGCCAGACATCAGTAATTTGTATGTTTTAGAAAGAAATATGACTTTTTTTAAATGGACTGTACCATGAGCAGTTTTCTGTCAGCCTGTATGTTTTTGCCTGCAATTGGATTGGAATCCTGTGTTGTTTTCCTTTTTTTTTATTTGTTTTATCTCTTCCTCTTTTTTCCTGCAGGAACAAGCCCACAAGACAGTCCTAGAAACTTCTCCCCGAGTGCCTCTGCTCATTTTTCCTTTGCACGAAGGTAAAACACACACACACACAGATAATGACTCTTTTTACAGTACAGACTGTATATAAAGATGGATGTCACGACTGCTCCCCAAAAGTGAAGCCAAACCAGTGGTTGGCTGCATTGTAGGTCACAAATCCTGCCTCCTCCATGTTAGTTGATGGGACTTGGACCTAACTAAAAACTCAAAGTACACGTCAAATACTTTTCTCTTAAATGTGTGTTTTCTAATAAGTTTAGTTTTAGTTAGTCATTCGATGATATAAAATTGGGTTAAACATCGCTATCAGCAGGACCTCGCCACTGCAGCGATGCAAGATGGCCGTGTTTTCATATCCAGGATATTTTGGCTTCATTTGTGGATAGTGGGAGGAAGATTCGTCCATCTTTATTTACAGTCTATGATTTATTGCTACACAAAGAAGACGTAAATAATGTTGTAACAATTTCAGCTGCTATTTTCTTTAGTTGAAATATTCTGTTTCGTTGTTTCTGTTTTCAAAAACAGTTAATTTATTACATTACATTTCTCAATGTAATGCTATTGTGTATTTTTATTATAATCCACAGTCATTGCCACAGAGCAGACAGGTAACTTCATATTAGGCTTTTGCTTTTATGTTTTCATTTCCCCACATTTGTGAAGTACATGTTAGAGTTCATACTCCATTCTTCATTATTTTTTATATCTAAACTCTGAAATGTTGTTTTACTTCATTTTAGCATCAAGTTTCAGTTTAACTTTCAGTCGCTTTATTTGTTGCTCTATCTTCTGCTTTTCTGTGCAGTGTAGTTCAAGACTTTATTTAGAACAGTAGCAGAGAAAGACCATTGTTCATTTTAACCATGTGATCATCAGGACTGTTGAAGTTATGTCACATGTTTTACCTACAAACATGGAAATTAAACATATTTACAGTTCCTAAAGACAATTAAGCTGATTTGTCTTTGAACTAAGACAAATTTCCATCACTGACTATCACTCTAAGTAAATGGACATGTGTGTTTTGATCATTTGTTTGTTCATCAATTCAGTTTTGGATTATCAAGTGTGACAGTTTGCTGTTCTTCTGTGATGTTGCGTGACAGGACTGACGGTCGTCGCTGGTCTTTGGCCTCCCTTCCATCCTCTGGATATGGAACCAACACACCCAGCTCCACTGTCTCTGTAAGTATCTACGCAACTGATCAGACATTACAGCAGGTCAAACATATCTGTAAGATAAGCAGAATCCAGTAGTTAAAAGATGCGTTGAATGATTTGATGATTTAGTCTGACCAATGTTTTGATTATTTAATCTTAATTAAACTACAGGTCTTTATTTGTGGTGGACTCAGTATCAAACAAGATGTGATTATACCAAACTTAACATTTTTGCAGACAGCCACAGAAAAGTTGCTTTTAAGTCTTCTTTGCCAAAGTTGACTAATTTACCTGTCACACATTTTATTCATTAATACAACTTCAAGTCCTGGTTTGATTCCCAAAGACTTTCCGAGAGGTCTTTTCACCAGCTGTCATTTAGAGGAACTAACACCTGTCTAGTGTTGATGTGGGCGGTTCACCATGATTGTTTATAAAAAAAGATGTGCTGCTGTTCACACACACACTGCAAAGACCGAGCCTACTAATGAGGGGATATCAAAGATTTCTTTCTCCTGGACAGATTACAACTAATCTTGGAAAGGCTCAGGAAAGAACCTCCTGAATTTTGTGAGGATCCAAATCAGATCCAGATTTTTATCTCTATTTTAACATTGATATCTTCAAAATTATTCTGAACTTCTCTAGAAGAGATCTCTATAAGAAAATCAGGTATATGCTCATATCTGTCAACAGATTAAACTTGGTGCAGATCAGATAATGATCCAGATGTATCAGATTTCAATACATGTACAGAATATGCAATATGGTGATAAAGTGGCCAGGCAGCCTTGTGGGGAATTGTCCTTTGTGGTTCCCTTTTAGTTTCTATGTAAAATAATTCAGCCGTAATTAAACCACAATTCTAATAATGCTAAAACATTAGAAAGTTTGTCTCTTTAAGTCACCGTGAATAACTAAAGAAAGAGTGAGGATAAAAAGACTTGAATGTGCAACTCAGCTTTTCTCATGTTTGCTGTGTTCACACGAGTCTGGCTCACTCTGGTGATTAGTCTTCTCTGAGGATGCATATGGAGAGTCTTTGTGTACAAATACTCTGTAAGAGGGCCAAAAGATTTGCTGTAGAGAAAACATGGCTTACAAGCAGGCACACGAACAAACACTAACACCCACAACCCCCCCGTCACCGAGAGTCTCTTATTGTGTCGACTTCCTCGGTCTCTGCATCTTCCTCTCTCTCTCCAACTTCGAAAGAAAACAATTGTATTCAGATAAATCAGCATATTCATTTCAGAAAGCAGACACAGCTAGCATAGACAACACTTGTGCACACACTGACAACACATTTACTGGAATTAGAGATTACATTTTTGTTTTGTCTGGTGTCTGGTAAAGAAATACATTTCCTGCCATTCACACCATCTATCGAAGGAAACATGTTCTTGTTGCTCTGGTAAAACGTCGCTGATATCTCTCATGAGTCAAGTTCTGGAAGAAGCATTAGTGGTTCTTTGATATGTGGCAGGAGTCAGGCTCATAGTTGAGTTATTCAGTGCAACGGTTTCTTTAATAAACGGTGAATGCGATGCAGACATTGGAGTAAGCAAGGTTAGATGAGGATGTTGCTTCATCTTGGCTGCTCCCGTAAGGGTTCGCCACCAACCAGCAGCTGGTTAGCCTCAGCCGCTTAGCATTAAGACTGGGAGCAGAGGGAGAAGCTGATATAGATAATACATTATGTCTTATATAATCCATCCAAAAACTCAAATGTAAAAATTACAACTTCTGATTTCCCCAGTGTTTCACCAGCCGTATTCTAATTTGTCTCAGTTTGATAATGAGCCCCAAAATGTAGACATTTCTCATCATAATAAAAGAGATCTCTAACATGGTGTTTTGCTCCGTGCTGCATTGTACAGCTGTGTGCAGCACTATTTGCAACATAAACGGCAAGTGGCATGTGAGGCATTTATCTCTCTCATGTAGGAACTTGTCTTTCACTCATGATCACACATTGGGGAATGAAGCAGAGGTGAACCGTTGTTGCTGTCTGAGTGACAGGGACGCACTTCCAGACTTCCCTTCCAGACTTTATGCTAAGCTAAGAACCCCGTCCCTGGCTGTACTTTCATATTTTATGCACTGATATTTTAGTGGTATCAACCTTCTCATTGATTTTCTTGGCAAGAAATCTACAACCCATATTTCCCAAAACGTAGATTTGGCAGTTACCCGAGGGAAACTGCCACAACACAGGACTTCCCTTTTTGTTTGTCTTTTTTTTTTGATCCATATAAAAAATACCATCTCTTTCTTTTTTCTTTTCATGTTGAATATATATTTGTTTCATTTCCAGTCATCCTGTTCATCACAGGAGAAGCTGCACCAGCTGCCCTTCCAGCCTACGCCCGATGAACTGCACTTCCTCTCCAAGCACTTCTGCACTGAGAGCATCTCCGGGGATGAATGCCGCAGAGCGACAGCAATGCGACCCCGCTCACGCAGTCTCAGGTTTTTAATTCACTTCTGCAAATGTAACATTATATTCATGTGGTAACACGCACCACTGGAGACACTGATCCTGTTCTGATTTATTTTTCAGCCCTGGAAGATCTCCATCGTGTTACGACCATGAGATTATTATGATGAATCACGTCTACAAGGAGCGGTTTCCTAAGGTAAAGGTTCCCAATAATTCATATATAATAATATTTATAGTAAGTTTATTTTCTTATGCTTTATCAAACTTACACATCCTCTTCTTACTGCAGGCCACAGCTCAGATGGAGGAAAGGATTCAGGATATCATCCGCAGCAACTCTCCAGAGAGTGTCCTCCCTTTGGCAGATGGCGTGCTCGGCTTTGCCCACCACCAGATAATTGAGCTGGCCCGTGACTGTCTGGAGAAGAGCCGGCTCGGACTCATCACCTCCAGCTACTTCTGCGAACTCACTGACAAACTGGAGAGGCTTGTTATGGAGGTAAGCACATCTTGAGAAATCAGAGATGTTTTTGGAATCAAAACACCAACATGTGTTGTGGAAACAGTGTAAATGAGATGTGTATCTTCTCTGGTCGTATATGTAGTCCACAGAGAGGTCAGACAGCGAGGAAGTAAACTTCATCAGAGAGCTGGCGAAGAAGATCCTCATCATCATTGCCAGACCTGCTCGGTTGCTGGAATGTCTGGTATGTTTGATGTCATTCAACTCCCCCAAAACTTGTGCTAACATTTCAGTTATTAGAAGCAATTAAGGCCACATCCACTCAACAATGTTTTAGTGTTGAAACGCATCATCAATGGAGAAGTCTGGAAACCAACTGGGGTAAAAATAAAAAAATCCTGGTTGGTTCTCAATGTTCTACCTCATAGTTGGTCCTAGAAAATACATTTGAGAGCCAACTCAAGAGCCAATCTTTCGGTCACTGTGATATGTATTTTCAGTCCTGTTAGTATTATTATGTTTCTCAATAGACATCCTGCTTAAATCAACATACAGCAACAATAGATTTACATTTTTATGGAAACAAGGTATCAGATAAATGTAATGTGAAAGAGTTTGGTCTCCACCTGACCCTGCAGCTTTTCTCAATTATACAGAGTTTAACACTGAGTTTCACTTAATTGCACTCACTGTGCACTACATGCTGAGGAGTAAACAGACAGATAGAGCACTTAGCAGAATTTTCCCTCAGGAGATAACAACCAAAAAACTGAGATAATTGAGAGTAAATGTGGGACTGACACTAGTCAGTGGCCAGAACACAACTCCAAATGATATATTTGCTGCCCAGCTCAATTAAATGTTGCATTGTCTACTTGACCTGTATTTTCATAGCAGAATATACTAAAGTGTGCTGCTGTTGTGTCTTCAGGAGTTTGACCCAGAGGAATTTTACCACCTTTTGGAGGCTGCAGAGGGGCACGCTAAAGAGGGCCAGGGCATCAAAACAGACATCCCGCGGTACATCATCAGTCAGCTGGGACTCACACGAGATCCACTGGAAGGTACGAATGACAGTACTCTTATATATCCACTATTTCTGTTTCCTTCATTTAGAATAACTCGTCAGCCATTTATTAAATATGAAGTTGAATACAGTTTAGATGAAGCTGTTAAGAAATGATGGAATTGAGCTGAGGGAACTAAAAGACAAAAGATATTCTTGGCTAATGTCCTGTATGGAACAGACTTTCTATTTAATGGCCCTCTGTCACACCAGATTCAGTAACCAACAACATTCATTACGACTAATTAGAAAGGAATGGCCTCCCCACAGACCTTATACAGATCCACACAGGCTGGCTCATCAGCCAGCGTCTCCATTCATTTCCCCCGAGTGTCTCCTGTGTTCCGTTTGCCCGATGCCTTGCGCGCCTGAAGCAAACCTACAAGGAAGGACAGATGTTAAATAGCAGTGGAAATGTGTTTACAGGCTCTCAGGGGACAGGACACACAGCCCCCTGTGAAATTACACACATGGACTTTGGCATGGTTGCACACAAACACACAGAGGGACAGAAAACTTGAAAGATGCAAGGTGGTTTATAATGAGCACTTGTTCTGGAGTAGCGATTTTCAAAATGAGTGTTAGACATGTGTTTCTGTCGCCACATCTGATTTCCGCCTCATTTATTCTCAATTCAGATTACATAGCAGTCAGCACCCCAGGCTTAATAGGTGAATAAAGGCCAAAATTTGCTGAGTTTATACTTCCTGATTCCTCAGTATTTTGGTTTTTTGTCTGTTCTGCACAAAAGAGTGGAGCAACCATGTCCTGACGGGTCCTGTTGAGTTGAACCGGGTTTGGACAAACACTTTGAAAAGACTTTCAGATTTGGGTCAGGTTTTGTCACTTTGCCTGTAATTGCAGAAAATATCAAACTCGGGTAGCGTTTGAACACAAAAAACAGAATACTTATCAGGTGTAGGTCTGGATCAGTTAATTTTGGACAGAAAATTGCCCCCTGACTCACTCAGTCATTTATTTAAAAATGTGTTTCTCCTCTTTTTTTGTTTATTTGCAATTGTCTTTCATTTGGTAAATTGTTTTTAATCTATTATTCGTGTATTTGTAGTCTATTATTATTTGTATTCTTCATGCACATTTGGTTTGCTTTCAAGTTTACATATTCACTTTGTTATTATCAGCTTCTCTTTCCTCTGCAAAACATTTAGAATGTCACTTTACAATACATGCTGTAAAAATAACATTTGAGAGATTTATTCATAAATTGCATCCTGGATTTTTATTTCTTATGTTTTCTCCATAGAAATTGCTCAGCTGACCAGCTGTGACAGCGGGATTGCAGAAACCCCAGAAACAGACGACTCTGTAAGTCCTCAGAAATTGATTGTTGTATCGATCTCTTCCATCTTTTCTACAGGCGCAAAGTGAAATACAGATTATATCTTTTTGATTTGTTTTAATGTGTGTCTCTTGCTGCCAGTGTCAGAGCCTGAGCACAGCCTTGCGGACACGGAGAAAACCCTGTGAATTGGACTTCGAGATGACAAAACTCATCAGCAATGGTGCCTATGGGTAAAGACATTTTATTCTATAAAAGAGTATCTAAGTGTCTAGTAGATGACGTGTTATTTACACAAACATACAACCCCTTCAGAATTTTGTTATCTTTAGCTTTTTCTTTTTTTGTTGTTCCCCCCTTTTATGTTTCTTTTCCCTGTTTCCACTATATGACACTGACACTGCCAAATAAAACAAATCTAGAAATTCATTCTTGAAAGTTGAGCTGCTTTAATTGGTTCTTTCCCCATCTGACTTGCAAACTGTTCTTTTCTCAGAGCTGTTTATCTGGTTCGGCACAAGGAAACCAAGCAGCGCTTTGCCATGAAAAAGATCAACAAGCAGAACCTGATATTGAGGAACCAGATACAACAGGCCTTTGTGGAAAGAGACATCCTAACCTTTGCTGAGAACCCATTTGTAGTGTCCATGTACTGCTCCTTTGAGACTCGCCGGCACCTGTGCATGGTCATGGAATATGTGGAAGGTCAGCATCTGTGTTTTTCAGTGCAAAATGCTGCTGCTGAAAGCACTGTACTCTAATCTCCAGGACATCTGTAACTTCACTCCATTGATCTCTACAGGGGGAGACTGCGCCACCCTTTTGAAGAACATGGGTCCTCTGCCTGTGGATATGGCCAGGATGTACTTTGCAGAGACGGTGCTGGCTCTGGAGTATCTGCACAACTATGGCATTGTCCACCGGGACCTAAAACCAGACAAGTAAGACTCCACAGATTTTTAACACTACCAGGAAAATAGAAATGTTTATGTTCTTTGTCTTTAACAACATCTTTACATTTAAAGGATCTCATGGGAAACGTTTTTATTGCACAGCTGTCACTCTGGGCAGGAGGCTGCGGTGACTTTCTCTCATCCACACACTTTTTAAGTTGGAGATTTCCAAAATGATTTTCTCCTGTTTTGGTGTATTCTTGTGTACATGTGAAATTGGAGCATTTGGGAAATGATGACATCATGCACATGCCCAAAGTCTGTGAAATTAAACAAAAAATAAATCACTTGTCTCTTTCACCTTCATACAAAGACTTAATTATTGATATACACCTAAGTTAATTTTAGAAATTATTATTATAAATTAAATTTGATGGTTTGGCTCTAGGGATTGTAATGTCAGCTGGCGTCTGTCAGTCGATTGCCACGGACATTTTATACAGACATTAAATGTGTGTTGGGAATTAATCCAAATCATTTTAGGTCGTCCTCTGACTTTTCCCTGCGGCCATCATGAGGTTAAGTCGGAAATACTTGGGCAGCTGCCGGATAATTTGCCATAAAATTTGGCAAAAATCACAATTAGAATAAGTCTAATAACTTTGATGAACTTTTCAATGAGTGTCATCATAAAGTAAAAATGTCTTCTTGACAAGCGCTGACAATTCCATCAGACTCAACTGTACTTTGTGCAAGTGAAGCATCACAAAGCTGATCTTCTGCCATAGACTCAAAGTCCAAATGCATATGGAGGCTCGAGTCCTCCAGTGAAAGCAGGGTCGGCTCCAACCTGGCTCTTTACTGCTTGTCTTCGCCGTTCTCTCTCCACATTTAAATTAAAGGCGAAAAGCTAAAAATATCTTACAAACATCGAGCAAGACAACTGATAATTACTGGTTGTGACGAGTCTGATTTTTTATTTTATTGTGACATTAACATATTTTTTCCTTCCTTTCCTCCTCTTCCTCTTGTTTCTCTTCGTCTCAGTTTGCTGGTGACCTCGATGGGCCACATTAAGCTCACAGATTTTGGGTTGTCTAAAGTTGGGCTGATGAACATGACCACTAACCTGTATGAGGGACATATAGAGAAAGATGCCAGAGAGTTCTCCGATAAGCAGGTAAATCTTATTTATCTGCAGAGATGGGCAGTCTGATCATTTCCAAACCTCATCATGTTAATTATACGTCCTTATACTGTTATTCTCGACAGGTTTGTGGAACACCTGAATATATTGCTCCAGAGGTGATCCTGAGACAAGGTTATGGGAAGCCGGTGGACTGGTGGGCGATGGGAATCATCCTCTACGAGTTCCTCGTGGGGTGTGTGCCTTTTTTTGGAGACACGCCAGAGGAGCTGTTTGGACAGGTCATCAGCGGTCAGTGTTATCTCTCCCTCTTCTGTCTGTGATATTTCTCAATATATTCGCCCACTGCTCAAGCTTTACTGATAGATGTGTGATCCACAGGCCGGTGCCATCATCAAGCCTTTGAAGCAAACAGGTTTCCCTAATAATTCCTGCAGTAGATTAAATCAATTCTTCCTCAATGTTTATATTTCAATTATTTATGAAAATAAACAATTGTATTTATGTTAGTCACGTTATTGAATACAGACTTTAACGTGACGTTTTCTGCTGCTAGCGGTGATTTAGGCAAAGTATCACAGCATCTGGCACAGATACTCTTTTGAGCACATCAGGAGAAATTCCCAAACCTCACGAAGATATGAATTAAACATTTGACCACATGGAATTAGTTGCTGTGTTCTTCTCAATTCATCAAAGACTGAAATTTCCCTGTGGGCCGCTAGAAAACAGATGGCAGTAAGTGATTTAGCTTGACTTTAGACCACAAGTTTTTATATTATGATGATGTTACTTTGTTCTCTTATTGTCCCATGCTGACAACTGTGCGGAGAAAATCTTTATCTTCAAAATAGGAGCTTTTGTCTTGTCAGCGGTGCGGCTCAGATGAATTGTTTTATAACAGCCTCTATCTGTGCCATGAAAATGAATGGCATGCCATGACCGATTTGGTATTCCCTCAATCAAACTGTACCAAGCCTCTGAGAGTGACTGTTAATTAAAGGGGCCTGCACACACTGAATGCATGCCACCGTGGCCTCAGGCCTCACATACATATTCATAGCTCCCCTCCCAAATTTGATTAAAATGGGGGACAAACGGTGCACAGAGCTGACAATCAGCATGGCACAGGCGGGCTCTGCTCCCCTTCTCATTGCTTAACCATGTGGCTTTTCTCTAATAGCTAGAGCACATGTAAATCATCTCACTCAACATTATGCTTACAGCCTACCAGCTTTGATTTGACTCTGCTGGTGAAGCAGTTTTGAAGTGAGAGTGTTACAGTTGTCATCACTAGGAAAATGTATAAAACTAAAACATAAATTTTAATTTGTAGAATGAGTAAAAGCATTCTGAATTTTTGTCACCTTACGCACATTTATGCTTGTTATGATGATCAAATTGAGCTCCACGCACTGCTTGTAATGTATGTGGAGTGTTTCTGATTCAAGCTGCATGTGTCGTGTCTTTCCAGATGAGATTAACTGGCCTGAAGGAGAGGATTCTCCACCTCTGGACGCTCAGGAGCTCATTACCCTGCTGCTCAGACAGATCCCTTTGGAACGGATGGGAGCAGGTAAAAAGAAAAAAAAGAGCACAGGAAAAAGCAAAGGACATGTGGCACCGGCAGTAACTCGGCTAGGACTCGACAGGCCACCATAAATTCTCATGTGACCGTTAGCGCCACCTCAGCACCGCTCATTATTCCAAGTCACCGGGGAAGAAATTGAGGTCATCCAGCAGCAGAGCGGTTTATCCTGTGGTCTCCTCACCTCCTCCTTTTGATCAATTGCAATTATTACCTTGCCAGTCCATGAATCTAGCTCCATGCATGAACAGGCAAAGTGTAAATCTGCAGACTATAAACGTGGCCATGACCCGGGACAAAAGCTTTTAATCAGAGGGGATGCATGTAGCCTGTGCACCATGCAGACAGCTGGACCTCCGTGTTCATCTAGATCCCCCCCTCGCCTGGCTGCCATTCACAAAGGCTCCCGCTATTCCACGAAAGGTCACAGGCAGGAAATTGTACTGCATAATTTATGGTCATGACATCGGTTTTGGCCTGCAGCCACGAGGGAAAAGGAAAACATAGCATAAGCATTTCTTCACCTCCTGTGTCTAACTGACAGAGTTCAATGTCAGTGCCGTGTGTGTTTTCTTTCCTCACAAGCAAAATATGTCCTGAAAATGATATTAAAACTAGTAATAAATTATATTTATACTGTCTGCAGGTGGAGCTGCTGAAGTCAAGCAGCATCAGTTTTTCCACAACCTGGACTGGAACGGGCTGCTGAGGCAGAAGGCTGAGTTCATCCCTCAGCTGGAGTCTGAAGATGACACCAGCTATTTTGACAGTGAGTTATCTCGCACATCAGAAAAGAGAAAGAACAAACACATTTCCTCAGAATCCTTTCAGTCAAGGTTTTGTCAATTTGTCAAGTTGTTTTTGAGTCACCCAACAAATAAATACAATTCATATAGAGCCTGTCTAAGACACGTAGTGACTTTATTAAAAGCCTGGAAAGAAAGAGAATGCAAATCGAGTAAAAAATCCTGAAGTTGAAGGTCCTTAAATTCCATTTTCCTCTGCATAAATCACCTCATGGCACTTCAAATAACCTGTAATAACTGAGCGCAATAAAAACGACCTGAAATCTAAACTTCCCATCATTCCCAGCTCGCTCTGAGAGATACCATCACCTTGAGACAGAGGAAGAGGACACAAACGATGAAGACTTCAATGTGGAGCTGCGACAGTTCTCCTCCTGTTCTCACAGATTCTCGAAGGTGCGTCTAGACTGACATGAACACGTTTGCATCATCATTACTGCCAAAGACGTTAGTGATGTAAATGAGTCAATGCCCTCATCTGTCTTGACCCTTTTCTCGTGGGAAAGAAAACATGAGCAATTGGTATGTCGTATGCAAATTCATGTCTCCCAGCTTCCCCTTTACCCCTACAGTATTAAGCGTAGATTTCGGCTTTGCATATATTTTCCACTTGCTATTAAGATTTTTTTTCTTTCCCCCTCTGTGATGTGGAACACAATACAGTCATACACGCCTGGAGTCTTTGTGCTGCATTGCAGTATGCTCCCCTCTCACATCAAAACAAAGCATTAGAAAAGCAGCATCTCAGAGGAAGTGTTGAGCTTTGCTGAACCTTCTCCTCAGCTGCACCTGAACTCTGTGCCTCTGTGTTAGACATAATAAAGTCTACATTGACACAGACAGAATAGTGTTTCTGGTGGCCCCTCAAAAGCAAATGTTAACAGCTCCAGCCATGATTACTTTTTCATCCTGCGCACAGGATAACTGCCTTTATCTTTGTAACTTATTCTAAACCAGACAGTGTGTTTCCAACCTTCTAGCATTTATAGCTCGCATGTACTAATGTGACTATTTCTGTGGGGGGGGGTTCAGGTTTACAGCAGCCTGGATCTGTCTCGTGGGCACCTGGAGGAAAAAGGAGAGACGGAGGAGAAGAAGAGTGAGAGCCCACTGACTGTGGACTCTCCCAGCTGGACGCCAGACTTTAATGAAATGTATGTTCACCATCAAGATTATTGTTAGAATCCATAAACAACATACAGTGATCAGTTGAGGTTATATGTGATCCCAACCAGTTTAATGCAAATGGTCCAAAAGACATTTGAGGCAAACTAACCTTTTCGCTTCAACAACATTAAAATACTTAGAGTAATGATAAAAAGTATACCTACTTCCAATCTAGCAGGAATTATACAAAGTTATTAAACAATGACTGTCATGTAAAACTGTTTGTAAGAGTAAGACATCAGTAAATTCAACAACATTTCATTCTTACAAAGATTCAGGATCTGTTCATCTCATGAGAATCTTGTCTCTCCTTCGTTCAGGCCTTCATTGTCCCACTCGACAGACACGGACAATATGAATCAAGGCCCCCGCAACAGCTTGCTGCCAAAGTTTGCCATCTCCGCTGAGAGTGAAGGAGATGAGACCTCAGGCCTCGGTGACCCCAGCAAGACCTCCTTCTCCATCGGAGAGCTGCCGCAAGATGAGCCTGATGTTACAACTCCAGGCAGCACCCACAGTGGAGCCACACTCTCTGGTACGAAATGACAGTGTTTAGAAATACGCACTATATTTCTCTGGGATTTTATACACATGCATGAAAAATCAATAAGTTGTAAGGTGCCGGGGAAGACAAAGCACTACATATCTGTTCTGCTTTTCTCACTTTCTGAGACTAAGAAGAAGAGGTCCTTGTTTGCAGGGTGAAATTGAAGCTAGGGCCAATAGCTGATCAGCTTAACTCCAGAGCCAGACTATCTTTTCCCTCTCTCCAGTCTTTGTGCTAAGCTGAAACCACTGTAGCTTTATATTTATCAGTCAGATATGAAAGTGGTTCTTATCAATCACAACTCATGTCATGGTAAATCTGTTCAGTACCTCTTGTGTAATAAACAAACCAACAACCAACAATGCAGGGGTGAAGACAAAACCTCCCTGGTGGAGGTAATGACATTTTGTTTCCCTATAATTGATCACTAAAATAAAATATTGAGTATAATTTTGTTTGTCTGTAATAATTAGGTAGCTTCTCAGAACATCTGGACCAGCTGACACCCAGAGGTGAAGAGATGATGAGCCCCGACTGTTCCAGTCAAACCTCCGCAGACCAGGGTGCTCAGAGCAGCTCTCTGCGGCCTGAGAGCGCTGCAGAGAAGACCGGAGCTGTGGCTAAAGTCCCGAAGTCTGTGTCAACTGGGACCCTCTCTCTGATGATCCCTGGAGGTAAGTGGAAGAACGTGCATTGACATACAGAAAGACACACATACATTGTCTGAAAAATGATCTCCAATTTATTAAAGCTAAACTGTCAGAGTGATAGAGTTTCAAGAATTACAATAAGAGCAACAGGCTGAAAGAGATGAAGGCAGATTACAGATCTGTGTGAAATTGGCCCACTCACCGGCTGTGAGTTCCATTTTACAGAGTGGCTGTGAGCTATTTGCAGAGTACAAGCTGCTGACAAGGGGAGTAAACAGGCAGGGCAGGAGCAAGAGGTCTCGCTGGGAGAGAGAAAATCCCTTTAGTGTCACCCACAGCAGGAGTAGAATGAGCCCGGCTCATGAGCTTTGTAGCAACACCTCACTGCTGACTCGAGGGCCAGTGTGATCGATTAAATAAAAGAACCTGCTCAGGCGCTGATCATCTCTTATTCTTCCAGATATCTTCGGGGTGTCTCCGCTGGCCAGCCCCCTGTCCCCTTACTCCCTCTCATCAGACCTGTCCTCACGAGACTCCTCTCCCAGCCGAGACTCCTCCCTCTGTACCAACCCACGGCAGCCCATCGTCATCCACAGCTCTGGGAAGAAGTTTGGCTTCACGCTGAGGGCAATTCGGGTGTATGCCTGTGACGGGGACATCTACACTGTCTATCACATGGTCTGGGTAAGGCCCATTCTAACCTTAACGGTTAATAGTCTAATCAGTAAGCTGCAAGGGGCGGTTAATCGAGCCCTGGTGAGTTTACCAGTTCTATTCTTATACATGGATGTGGTTCACAGGAATATGAACCACATCAGAGCTGAAAGTTAACTGTATAACTTTTTCCCATGTTCTAAACAGAACTACAAATGTCTTAAATACTCTATAAATCCCTGTGAAGACAACAGATCATAATAAATGTCTCTTGTCTCTGTCGATCAGAATGTAGAGGACGGTGGACCTGCACATAAAGCTGGACTTAAAGCTGGAGACCTCATTACTCATGTCAACGGAGAACCAGTCCACGGTCTGGTCCACACTGAAGTGGTGGAGCTCCTCCTCAAGGTAAATGAGAACATGTCTTTATCTTTAACCTGCAGTTAATCAATTATAAATAATACAAGGGCCGATTGATAAGTTCATGGCCTGAGATAGAAGGTTAATGGAGCAGTGATGGTGACCAACTCTCCAGGATATAAGGATCCTCTTACAGGTTCTCTCTGCCACATTTGAATTCAGCAGCCTGTCTCCTTACCATCCTTTAAGAAGCTACATCTTCCTCTAGTGTTGCCACCATGTCCTCATTGTTAAGCTCTTGAGACAGACAGAGCCGATGACTGCACAAAGGCAGATTTTGTCAATTTTCTCAGACAGTGCTGACTTGAAGTTTTCAATTCCTCGAAACACAAATACCAGAAAAAGTTATTAACTGCAAACTTTCTGTATAATCACATAAAAGTGTTGAACTGCACATGCATGAAACTAGAGCTGTAAAACTCATCTCCTACTGCCTTAGGCCATAAATTTCTACTAATGCACTACACCTCAGGTAATAATGATATTCTTCATGGTGCGTGGATAATGTAATTGATAATGTAATTTAGAATTGAGTGTATATCAGTTGAATTATCCAACCTATTCGTGTAAGGACCAGTGGATGCTGAAGTTTATGTGGGAAAATTACTGAGTGTAGCTTTTCATTTGAAATGTTACAACCCAGTGACTGATCAGTTGCAAGGTCAGTAACTAAGTCCAGAATTAGCTGGAGCTGTTTGTTTCTGAAAACATCTTTGAACTTCAGACGATACAATACTTACTATTTATAGATTGACTGTCATAATTTATATATTCAGGAAATTGGATGCATATTTACTATACACAATGTATTACCAATCTGACTGTTACCACAAATTAAGTAAAAACATGAACAATTGAGTAGTTTGATCTCAATTTTGATGTTTTAACAACTTCATTACTTTTGATAGAAAGTGTCCTGTTGATACACGGCGTCTCCTTCCTTTTCAGAGTGGTAGTAAAGTGGCCATCTCCACAACCCCCTTTGAAAACACGTCAATAAAAACGGGTCCAGCTCGGAGGAACAGCTACAGAAGCAAGATGGTCAGATGTGCCAAGAAACCCAAGAAGGAGAAAACACCAGAAAGGTAAACAAATCCTAAACTCACAGATTTTCATCCTCTGTACAGTAGATGTGTGGTTTCAAAATATATACACACGGTTTGATGTCTAAACATGTGAGTCGTTTGTGTGTTGCACATGGAAACATCGTCAGCCCAAAGTCTGAAGCTTGGCTGAATGAACTCATATCTCAAATCCAATTAGCAAAATGGATAAACGTTGCTGTGCTCATACTTCTGTATATCTGGTGCATTGTAGAAAAACAAATAGTTTTGAAGAGGTGAGTAAAAGATGTGATCTCAGTGTCTGGATACTTCTATGCCTCCTTGTGGCCTCTAGGGGGCAGAACAACACTGAAGGAATATTAGAGTGTGTATTAGAGTGCGTATTAGCTCTACCTAGAGTCCTTTTTAGTAACTATTATAATTTGTGGGGTTTTGTTCTTTGATGAAGGGATTATAAAAAAGGGAATTTTCAGTTTTTCAGAGTGAACTAATTTGTTTTTTCTCTTTCCAGGCGTCGCTCCCTGTTCAGACGTTTTGCCATGCAGCCCTCTCCTCTCCTGCATACAAGCCGCAGTTTCTCTTCTCTCAACCATTCTCTGTCATCTGGTGAGAGTCTCCCCGGCTCCCCCACCCACAGTCTCTCCCCTCGCTCCCCTACCGCTGCCCTCCGCCCCACACCAGATTTCACCCAGTCAGGTGGAGATCTTAGCTTATTTTGATGAGCATGAATATTGTTTTTTTTTTTCCATATACTATACTTAATTACTGCTCTCCTCTGTTTTTATTCTCTTAAACCACCAGGTGGCAACTCCTCCCAGAGCAGCTCTCCCAGCTCCAGCGCTCCCAACTCCCCGGCAGGCTCCGGCCACATTCGTCCCAGCACGCTCCACGGCCTTGGCCCCAAGCTGCCGGGTCAGCGGCTCCGCCAGGGGCGCCGCAAGTCTGCTGGTAGCATTCCTCTTTCTCCTTTGGCTCGCACACCTTCACCCACCCCACAGCCGACATCACCTCAGCGCTCACCCTCTCCCCTTCTCAGTGGACATTCTGTTGCCATTTCCAAGACAACTCAAGCTTTCCCTGCCAAAATACATTCCCCACCCACAATTGTGCGCCACATTGTACGCCCCAAAAGTGCTGAGCCGCCTCGGTCACCCCTGCTAAAACGAGTCCAGTCTGAGGAGAAGCTGTCCCCCTCTTACACAGGAGACAAGAAGCACCTGTGTCCCAGAAAACACAGCCTGGAAGTGACCCAAGAAGAGGTGCAGGATGAGGAGCTGAGGCCTGGGGAGCGGGATTACACCATACTGCAGAGTGTGGAAGAAACTGCCTGCGAGCCACAAGCAATGACCCGTGTACGGCCTGTTGAGCAGGGCTGCTTAAAGAGACCAAACTGCCGCAAGATGGGCTGGCAGGAGTCAGTAGAGGAGCTCGACAAGGAAAAACTGAAGTCCAAGATGGTTGTGAAGAGACAGGAGTGGTCGGAGAGGAGGGAGTCACTACAGAAGCAAGATGCCCTGCGAGAATCGGACTCATCCCCCTTGTGTGGCGATGACAGGGATGAAAGTTGTATGGGCCGAGTTCAAAACAAATCTCAGAGCACAGAGTGTTGCCCACCGGAAGCTAAAGCTGCCAGCACCACCCTTAAAGATGTTCTATATAAGAAACTCAGCACACGAGTCTCTGAGGGCATCACTGAACCATCTGGTGGCTGCAGTGAAAACGAAGGAGGACTCCGAACGTCTCTCTGCTCTATTCACCCAGAGTGGCAGCACTGCAGGCTTGGTAAAGACAATATGAAGCCAGACAGACTGGACTTTAAAGCTCCCAATATCGAGTTCACAAGGAAGAGATTGTCATTCGAAGATCGAGAAGATTGCATCTGTCGACTCTCTGCCGGCATCCATGACAACCTCCACTTTGGTTCCACCCGGTCAAAGAGCCTCCAGCTGGACACAGCCATGTCTCACGATCACATGAAGGCAGGACTGGGCAGTGTCCACTCCAGCCCTGATGGTCTCACCCCAAAGCTGTTTTCCGGTAGAGGAGAGAGCGCTGTGGAAAAACTGCAGCTCATCTCCTCGGGAGAGTCTCCCCTCCGAAAGACATCGTCTGAATATAAACTTGAAGGACGCCATGTCTCCTCTCTCAAACCTCTAGAGGGCACCCTGGATATTGGCCTGCTCTCTGGGCCAAGAGTCTCCAAAACAGAAACTTGTTTATCCAAGATGACAGAGAACACAAGCGACTCTGTTCTTGCAAGTCCTCCAATTTGGCTCCAGAGCCCCACTGAGAGACAGTTAACCATTCCCCAGTTGAAAACTGCAGACAAGCTGAAGAGCCCCCTGACATGTTCCCCGAGCCCTGAAGCTGTTTCTTCTCTAAATAGCATAGTTGTATCCAAAGAGCATTTGAATAATACCCCCTCCGAGGTTAAAACAAGCAGAAGTGATGAGAAAACACATGACAGACACAGTGACTTATTAAAGACTCCAACCACCAAAGTGGAGGCCTCAACTTTTACAATTAAACAAGAGAGCAGGGCTGGTATGAAGGCCACTTCGTCACTGGCTCACGAACACAGAGGCCCTCGGCACAGCTCCCACTTCTCCTCCTGTGGAAAAACACCGTCGATACGGGAAGTCAGCAATGAAGATCAGGAGGATGAAGTGGAGCAGCAGGAGGTCACAGCACACACAGTGACACAAAGTAGTGCCAGCTCCAAGACAGTTGTCTCTTTCACTTCAGCAAAGCCAGAGGTAAAAAGCTCCCCTGCCCTTGCACAAGTGGAGACTCCAGCTGCAGCTGCCAATGACGCGTCGCTGGTCTCACTGAAGCCGAGTATAAACTCTGGTGTGGATACAGGTCAGCGTCAGGGCTGCGAGAAACAACCAGAAAAAACTACTCGACACGTAACCTCTGCTTCGATGGTTAATATACAGAACAACCCCGCATCTGCACACGTTCCAGAGAATGCGCTTTCAAAACTGCAACCTCCGAACATCTGCTCATCAAATCCAGAACCTCAGGTTTCTATCACAACATCTGCATTCACTTCTGCTTCTGCACATGACAAGAAATCCTGCGGTTTGAAACCAGAAGCACAGGACAGCTGCGAGAGAGCCGTTAGTCATGACGCTGTGCAGTCTGTGAAAGTGTTCGCTAATACAGGAAGCTCAGGCTCTAAGAATGAAATCAACAGATGTGCCACGGTTTCAAAAGGGTTGCTTAAGAGAGACGTTCCTGCAGTAAACACCTCATCACAAAACGTTGCAGAAGTCCCACTGAGCCTGAATAAAAAGGATAACACTGTGTTTGTTGGTCAAAGGGAGAGCAACAGCACGTCACTGCAGAAGAAAGACGATCCTGTACCAGCAAAGATAAAGAACGTGAAAAATTCAGAGCAGATTTCTAAAAACTGTCCAGCTGTAAAAACACTAACCAAATCATCTGAGTCAGAGCATGGCACCTTTAAAAAAGAGAACACTGTTGTCACTGTGAAAGAAAACACTGCGTTTCTTTCAACGAAACCAAAAGTTTCCGCTTCAGCAACTGCAACTGGGCCGCAACCTGCTCCACACGGCGCTGTGAAGACAGAGAGGGAGTCGAAACCACTTGAAGTGAAATCTCACAGTGTAGCTCTTCCTCTCTCACTCGTAAAGGTCAGTCCAAATTCAAAACAGAGACATCTGTCTAAAGAGTCTGCGCTGTCGACTGCAAACGTTCAAATAACCCATGACGCTAAACGGAAAGACGCCTCGCTGCCGTCTGCCGGAGCTGACGTGAAGCGGGAGGAATCGGCGCAGCTGACACATTCTTCCATTGCCTCTGACATGAAGCAAAGAGAGACCCAGCCCAAAAGCTCTGTAGCAACCACAGCTGTTATAGGAAAAGAAAACACTGACTTGAAGCCAAAACCTCTCCCTCAGAAAACTGTCCCTTCATCAGCGACTCTTAAGACTTCTCTGGCTTCGGCCCAGTTTGTGAAACAAAGTCTTGATGCCACACATAAAGACCCCTCACCCAAATACCAAGCGCCAGTGGTTATAGACCATCACGACTCAAAACCAAAAGACGTTAACTCCCCTCATGCTGCTCCTCCACATCAGCAGCAGCAGCTCAGGCCACTGTTGGATGTTTCTACTCAGCCTGTGCTGCCAAAACCCGCTGTGAAGAAAGAAACGCCTTCACAAAGCAGCGGAGCCGCCTCATCCAGGCTCCCCACATGTGCAGCCCAGGAGACGGTAGCTAAGATATCCAAAGCTGACGCGCTCAAACCAGACAGTCACAAGGGCCCGGACACCAAAACCACCACCCCTGACAAACTGGCCTCCTCCAGCCGCAAGGAGCTGGCTGACAGGAAGAAAAAAGAAATGGCTCAGGATGTCGCGTCCGTACAGAAAAACACAAAACGAGACGCATCCAGAGCCGCTGCTGCCGCACAGAAAGACAGTTCAGACAAAGATGGCGGCAGGTGCAAGCAGCAGAAGGAGTCGCCACGTAGCTCCAGCAACAAAAAGTAAAGAGCAAGGAGCTGACGCCGTCAGCTCACAGAATCCAGATGTAATAAAATGTTAGAAACGGTTTGTACAAACGTCATCATGCCTTTGTTTTTTGGTTGTTTTTTGTAGGACCGAGCAAGCTGTTCCGCGCTGATAAAGAGGCGGATGCGTCTTATGAGATATGACAACATATGTAAATGTTTAGAGTTCTGAATGTCACCGATCATTTCTGGTGTTTTCTGAATTTAGTCACTTTTAAGCGAATGTTTGGAAGTTGGTGTTCGTCGCAGAATGCTTCGTGCAATCAGTCTGTCAGAGGCCATATAGAGGAGCCGTACAGAGGTTAAGATGTACTGTAGTCAGTGCCATAAATGATTTTGAATTGCACTCTTACTTCGAGACCTGAAGGACCTGATGTTGAACTTGTTTTAATGCAGTAGACCACACGATTTTGCTCAGCAGTTATATAAATGTATCACGTGTCTGTTTGGTAAAACCAGACACTTTTAAAGTTTTGTGCAGCGGTACTCAGAGGTGATGCCTGTGCTTTTCACCTAATACTTAAAAAATAAAAAACACAGAATAATCTCAGAAATCATGAATTAGTGTAGGGGCCTTAGAATTATGGGAAATCAAATGTGCTGTTCTTAGCAAGATGTGGTGTTTATTCACATTCCTCTGACATCTGTACATATAGTTTTGATTTTTATGCAATATGGTGAAAATATATGATAACACTGTAAAACTGGGATACATGGGCTTTCATGATTGTTGTTTGTATCATATGTATAGATTTTTGCAGTGTCATGTTTGTATTTAGAGTATCCGCTCGATAACTAAGCTAACGTGATGTATCCCATCAGAGGCACCCTCCTCCTGACATGTTCCAAAATTCACTTGAAGACACATAAGAAAAGGCACGAGGGGGTCACTGGGCTATTTCAAAAAAAATGTAGCATTATTATAAGAAAACTGTGAGGGCTGTCTGCGTTTCCCAGGAATGTCTTTACCGCTGATGGCGTGATCGCTGCCTGCAGCAGCTTGTAGGATGACGACTGTAAAATATGAAATATTGTGTCTGATAAATGAGACGAACCCGCAGCTCCGCACACGTTCGCCAACGGTTTCTGCAGTCAAGTGTTTTGTTTTCCTCAGTCTCTGGGCATCATCAGTCGTTACATCTGTGTAGCGTGAGATCAGCTCAATGGCGAGTAAGAGCGAGTTCCCAGAGTGCTTCACTGTCGATGTTTCAAAGAGCTTTGATGTCAGGCTTCAGTCAGTGTTGTTAAAAATGTCGTGTTTGTGTTTCAGACTCTTCGTAATGAGCAGAAGATTTTATATAAGGAATCCTGATTATTTGCATAGTTCATATCCGCAACATTCATTTGATGTTAATGTGCAAATACTTGGTACTATACACATAGGCCGTCATATATCAGCATTCACTTTCTGCAATTTACACACGTTTCTGTAGATGCCTTTACATTACAAACCCTGAATAAATGACATCCAGAAAGTAGTCTAGGACACTAAGTATGTAATGCAGTATTTGCTCTGTCGTGTTGGCTATATAATAACAATAACCTATACTCAATGTTGACAAGTCAAAGAGAAAATACTTCATTTAACATGACAC
This sequence comes from Paralichthys olivaceus, assembly GCF_024713975.1. Lineage (NCBI taxonomy): Eukaryota > Metazoa > Chordata > Actinopteri > Pleuronectiformes > Paralichthyidae > Paralichthys > Paralichthys olivaceus. Next base: position 5,851,688 of record NC_091110.1, read on the forward strand.
AGAATATAGTTTATCTGCATCCAAGAATGACACGTGAGGTAGCAGAGACTTCAACGCTGAAAGAATCTGATGTGTACCTGCACTAGATCTTATAAGTGTATTGCTAATGTATTGTGAATAAAGGATAAATGCACCTTAATGTTTGCCAGTCGTCAGTCCAGAAGGTGAGTAAAGACGACAATTGGAACTGAAACCTGTTTATGGATTCCCCACTGAAACGAATCACTAACTTTTATTTGAACAATTAAACATGCAGGTTTTCCTTATTTTCTGTGACGACTGATATTTAAAATCCTCGAAGCACATTCAATGTTTGTTTACAAAGCATCATGGATGTATATTTTGTATATTGTTGATTTGCCAAATCTCTGTTCTGTGTCACAGATGATGTTGTTTATAGTAGTGTGAGACTTTGCTCCCCTGCCACCACCGATTGTTATGAGAACATTTGTTTGTGCCGTAATCAATGTCTTTTTCTCACGTCAGGTTCCTCTTTGTCTGCTCGTCTCCTCGGTTGTCTTTGGTTTTTTTCCTCCTCTGTGCAACACTAGTATTAGATGAACTCGCTTACATTGGTTTGTCTTTTAGAACATGTGCAATAAAAGTGTTTTGAGTTTTGTATTTTGCTCAAGGAAAGCTCTATGGATGTCATAGATGTTGTATATTAAAACAGATATTTATACTTCTAATGTTGCGTAATACTGAAAATAAAATGGAATTATAAATTATTCTCTATAATTTTTGTTTATCCTCGCATGTAAAAAAGCTAATCAATATACTGCTTATTATTCACAAGTATGACAGCAGACAATGTACAGTAGATTTTACAGTTACTATAAGTCTCGGCAAACTGTGACAGGAAAGTGATGCACACTGCTTGTAATGACTAAGATTACCTGTATCAGAATACTGGACTTAATACCTGCTGATACCTGAGATTAAAATTTTTGACAAAAGAACCATAATATTTAGTAATTTGTAATTTTGTAATGTTTTAAAATTATTATTTTTTAATTTATTTTTTTGTATGAATTGATTGAATAACGAGCAGTGTTCAAGTGGTACACTTCAGTTTAATTCCATTTATTGTAACTGAAAAAAATACTAACCAAGTATTTTTGATAAGTAAATAAGTAACCCACAGGTAAATTGATAAGTAAATCAATTTACCTGTGGGTTAGAATATTGAACTCAATTGCTTCTAATCCTATTACGATTACAAACATCTCTGCAACCATTGAAAAAGCTGTTAAAATAGAATAAATTCTTTTTTTAAGTTTACTTTTTTCAAATTGAATTGACTAAAGGATGAGTTACAATGTTAACATTATGTGCCCTTGATTTCCACATATAATTTAGCAAAAAAAGTTAAATTGCTATCTAATAAAAAAAAATGTATATCGGTTGGAATTGGACAAAAAAACAAACCATTGTTCAAATTGTACACTTAAATGTAATAAATTCCACTTATTGTCAGTCTTTTAAACATGACATGTCATCTGAACATGCAAAAAAACTGAAAATATCTTCACATTTAAGTGGACAAATAAGTTTACAACCTTAAATGTATTTACATGTTTTTCCATTGAACATTGTTTTCAAGAATTATGAAGTTTGTACAAATTTAAATTTACATTTAAAAATTAGCTTTTAGTAAAACAGTGCAGATGTTAAGAAAGCAAATGTTCAAATTTTCTTTTATTATTCAGTTTTTATGTAATGATGCAAAAAGGTGTATACTCTATATTTCTTTGCTGTACAGTGTATTGCCAACAGGGGGCAGTATGCTCCCACTTGTGTGCTGGGCGGACACTGCTTAGATAGGCCCTGTGTTATGCAACATGTATGCAGCACAGATACAGAGATCTGATGTGGTGCAACATAGTGAACGGAAATCCTCTGGAGATTAAGGCGAAGCTGATAAAGCTGCATATTTAAACTGCCTCTTTCATGCAGATTACGAGTATCTAAATCCAAACAGTAAAATAAAGAACATTAATCTTTGTTCCGCTTGTATTTTAGACTAAATTCTAATCTATCATTTGTTTCCTGCATTTATAAATCACATTGCAGGTGCTTTCCCCAATTAATATTCCCTACATTCTTTTGGCATATTGGGCCCTTTAAGTCCCTGATGATCCTCAGTAACTGTCTTTATACACGATTAGAGTGTTGTTGGTGCAGATGGAGAGGTCTCCCCACAGACTGATTACTAAGCAAAAAATATTAAATGGAGGAATGAAAAGGAAGAAATCCTCTTAGAGCTTGTGGATGGGGTTGGCCCCTGGGGGAAGGGGGTGCAGTGGTAACTCATTTATTATCATTAATTGACCATGCGCTGCATCCTTGACTTGTTTCTCAGCAGGGAGCAATTTCCCCAGTCTGATGTTTCACTGCAGCTGTAGGCCTATATATCATCATGGCTGCAACCCACACAGTGTTAACCCTCGTCCTCTAATCTGTGGATATCAGAATACCATGAGCTGCAACATTCTTAATATCTCACTTTCTTTGACGTGTAAAACACGGCATGATAAACAACGTCTTGATGATGTCATTCTGTCACAGCTGATAACACTGATGTTACATCTTCACACAGTTTAGTGTCAATTTATTTTACAAACATCATTGTGATAAGAACGACCTAAAAAGACAGAAAGCATCTTTGAGAAAAGGTTATTTGCCGTACACTTTGACTTTGTAGTTGGGCCCATGTCCTGTTAGGCCACCACAAGGGGGCAATCAAGACACTTTGGCTTCACTTTTGGGGACCTAGCATGCCCCCCCCCCACCCCTATTCCTTCATTAGTGCGAATAGAATGCTTTGAATCTGCGTCCCCTAAAGTTTTGTCCATCAGCGTTTCCATGACTACAAACCTCCCACTCCCTTAATTCCACTTGAAAACACAACAAATAGTGTTTTAATCAATAGATTGTGAAGAAAATTAAATGTATCTCTGTTGTCAGTCTGACTCCTACACAGAGTGGAGGCCGGCTGGTTTGTAATCCATTTTAGAAGGACAGATCAATGCTAATGATGTGAACAGCCATGTGCTTAGTTTTAGCCCCACCCTGTGTGGTGTGGGGCTAAAAGCGGGGACGTGCATACGTGTGCAAACAGACACACAAGTAAGTTAGAAACAGTGAATGAGTGGGAGTCTACAGCCACTATAGCAGCTGTGAAGCTGTAATCAGGCACGGCGGTGGTTTGAGCTAAATGCTAATATTACATGCTGTATTTTTACCATGTTCAACACCTTGGTCTAACATATTAACATTTTGCTAACTAGCACTATAAATAAAACACAGGCTACAACTGAGGGAGATGAGAATCGGGTTAGTTTTGCAGGTATTTAGAAGTCAGTGAATCACAAAACTTATCAAGGTTTAACCTCTGGGATCATGAATGTCAAAAAACTCTTTATTGCAACAAGGTTGGCAAAGCAGGCAATTTGCCTGTGGCCCAAAACTGAGAGGGCCCCCTGAGAATGGCTGATTGCTACAGCAAGGACAAATCAATTTAAGTCCCTCGAAACAAATCTAATGGCAATCCATTGAAAAGTTGTTGTTATATTTGAGTCTGTACCAAATAATGTACCATATACAAATCAGGCGATCAGAGGTGTTGAAGGAAGGCCCCCCCCCAATGGCTAATTATGTTAGTCCACAGCAACAACAACTGTGTAGGGCCCCCCAGGTCCTTTTTGCCCAGGGATGCCAAAGTCCTTTGAAACAACCCTAATAGCAATCCATTAAAAAGGTGTTGATATTTATCTGGACCGAGGTGTTGGACCACCCAACCAACTGGTATTGTCACCTCATGGGCCATAACTCTAGTGTCCTCAGAAGTAAAGGTAATTCAAACATTGTCAAACGGCGCAGCACGTACACAGTAGTACATTTTAGCTCTGGTGTTTTCACTTAAAGTCGGACTTCACCTCTTAAAAGTGTCTTTACAACAACAGAGAGAAGTGAGTCACACTAAAATAGAACATTGAAAACAGTGTAGGGAAGATTACTTGATTCTGTAGACACATGGAATCTGAGACACAGATACACTAATCCACTCTGGCCCATATTAACTTTTGCTGCTGGAATTCATTCAAGTACATTCTGTGATTTGGGGGGAAGCCAGAACTCCAGGCCAGCTCTCATATCTCATGTTGCAACTAATGGCTTCTAGTTGAGCTTCGGACCATCAGGCACACAGGGAGGGGCGAGCTTATTATGTGGGACAGGCTTCGCTCTCATACTAGAATGATTAAAAACTATGTGCTGCTGTGAGGGAACACAATTTATATCTGATTTATGTGTTTTTCACTTTCTTAATGGGTAGTTTCTTTAAGGCAATTCAACAAAGTGTGAACATCATCCTCACTGTGCTGTGTAAAGCATGTGCATGTCATTTAGTTGCATTTGGTCTTCAAGTAGAACAAATGGATCAGTAGTGACAAGATCCTCGATGACTATGCAGTTTACTGTCAAGAATTCCTCATGGCCTGTTATGTTGATCCTGTGATACGTGCTGATATTCAGCAGCCGTTTCCACAAACGTAGGCCAAAGCAGTCTTTCTGTACGCGCTGCAAAGTAACAGGTAACAGCAGTGATGCAATGTAGACAAGGTTTGTGTTTGTGTGTGGGGGCGGACGGACGGACGGCAGCTGGTTCACTGTGGGAGAGGTGAATGTTAAAATTACATAATATGGAGGCTTGAATAGCAGCAGCGGATTATTATTTTCAGAATTCATAGAAAAAGGCCTGTGTTGCAACAATTAAATAAACAGTTTACAAGTTATAAGTGAGATTCCTGCAGCTGCGATGAAGTAATGCTCAGTTTGAAATAGACTGTGGGACGTGAAAAACTCCTCATGTGGTAAAATAGAGAGAGAGCATGTAGATTAAAACCTACAGTGAGAGGAGAGGATGATGTATGACGGGATGATACAGTGGTTTTTGTGTACGGCTGCTAAATGTTGGGTGTATTTACAAACTATGTATGTACATCACTGCATGAGATAGAATCCGGGTCATCAAATACTTCTTTTTTAAACTCACATGTGACACGCAGTGTCTGTAATAGTGAGTGTATGTTGTTTCATCTGCTTGTGTCATCACAGTTATATTTAGTTGCATCGTTATACTGTGACTTCACTTTACAATGTTCTGAAGGAAACAGGAAACATAAGTACATTTTTCATACCTGTAAATTTGCAGTTTTTTTGTTTTGATCAGAAGCTGGGGCTTACTTTACCCACAATGCTAAAACAGTTTGGTCTGAGATAGGGTTTTGTAGCTCCCTGTCTCTAGGGGTAGGCTACAGAGGTAAACCAAGTTCTTTTTAACTCCTCTCCTCTGGAAACAAGGACACAAGAGTAAACCAAAACATTCATTTGTGGATCATAAATATTGAGGATATTGATCTGAAAGATGTTAAAATGCTCTGTAGAGCTGAGTCTGAAAATAATTATCTGTAGGTGTATTAGCATGAGTAGTATCGTGTTGTTATAAGAATATTGATTAGTGAATGTTATTTTCCCAAATGACTGTCCCTTGGATACGAACAAGTTCAGGCCCTGAAGCAAAAAAAAAAGAAGAAAACCTCTCCTGACCAAGTTGACTTTTGCTTAAATACATTTCATACCTCCATTTACCAAAAGGGGATTTCACACACATGGACAACATATGTCTCTCATATGATCAGCAGTTCACTGCTTTCCTCCAAAGATGTGAACTTTGCCTCCCGGTGTGCACAGTGTCAGAATTGTTTGAAATGGCACACGAGGTAATTATTTTAAACATGTTGGTTCCTATGTGTAGTTTTATCACTGTTGAAATGAACCGAAACTGCAAAAAGAAATATCTGTTCACATTCTGGTGCCCAGCCACACTCACAGCTCAGCTGACCACAGAACTCTTTTTGTTTTCTTTCGGTTTGAGTCAGGCAATCATGACCCTGGGTAAACTTGAAACAACCTCCACTGTGAGTCTTCAGAGTCCTCTTTGTCTCCGTTTACATGGGAATCAAAGCACAAACATGAGATCTGTCGTAAACGAAACATTACACTTATATATTCGCCACAAATTTTGCTTTAAATCTGTAACCCATTGTGACTGTAGCTAAGGTAATCAAACTGGAGACAGCGGTTAAAGAGGAAATGATGGAGGATGGAAAAAAGAGGGGAAGGACCGGGGGGAGGAGAAGATCCCCCTGTCAGACAGAAGACAGGGGTCTGGGCTCAGGAGAGTGAAGAATGACACGACCTCAGTGTGGTTCCACACACCGAGCGCATTAATGAGCGTCTGAGAGGGATTTAAGGTCCAGGGCTTAGTGCAGATCAGGCGCTGATTCTCTGCCTCAGGGAAAATAGGACGTGAGTCTGAGCCACCGTTATGGAGGCAGTGATGGGGGAGACGTGCAGATATGGCTGTGGATTTGATCCAGGGTGAGAGCATGTTAACTCAGTGTAATTAGAATGCAAAAGATCACATATGTGATGTGTTGTACATGCAGTATTTCTGTATTTCTGCTTCCTCTGACAGTAGCAGGTGAGGAAAAAAATGCAGAATGAAGGGAGAATAGCGGTCCTCGTTAACTTCTGTGAGTCCTCATTTTGATAATGACTTGTCGCTTCATCTTCACTTTATATTGCCATGAAAACTATCATATTGATTAATGGTAGCTATACAATTGAAATGATTTACATTAACAATGTCTCTGATCATCATGTCTTGGCAATGTTTGGTCTTAAACTGACCATAGACTGTACTTAAAGATGGACCACCAATCTTCACTTCCTCCCACTGTCCAGAAATGAAGCCAAAATATCCCAGATACAAACGCAGCCATCTTGTGCCAAAGATGTCATTTACAGGCAGAGTCTACGTCCTTGTGATCGGGGGTGCAGTCGAGTATCAAGGTCCCGCCAATGTACCTGCTCAACCAACCTTAAGTCACGCTCAGCTGGAATTCATTAGATCGTAAAATAACTAGTTTAAACCAAAATTACCAGAAAAAAAACCCTTGGACATCAGTGTGAGAAGAACTACTTCAATGTTCCATCAACTAACATGGAGGAGGTGGATTTGTCATCAATACTTTAACCAGCCACCAGGGGGCTTTGGCATCAATTTTCGGGAGCAGCCCATCTTAACATAGAATCGGTGGTTTGTCCTCTGAAATCAACAGTCTTTCTGGTGACCAGGACGCTGTTGACTCTAAAAAAGACTTAGATAAGAGAATGTTGGTGCTGACCTAATTTCTGCTTTTTGTCTACAGCCCTTACGGCCTTTGATCATGCCACCAAGTTAAACTTTTTGCTTATTCAATAGAGCACAACATTGTGAAAGTAGACTACAGTCAAACAAATGTTCAGTGGATTATCATCGCATGGATAATGCAGTCTTACAGGGTTCATGTTAAAGTGTCCATAATCCAATATTTTGATCAAACCATCTGCATTCAATCTTAATCACATTAGAGGTTTGACCAAAGCTTGACCTTTTAAAAACCTCTCACCTACTAACATTCAGCACAGCCTTAACTTATGGGCATGATGTAGATTTAGGGCTCAGTATGATGAGGGAATTTGTTTTCAATATTTCACAAATCAGATTTATTAAAAACACTCATCTGCAGTGATGCAAACCTGCAGATTGTTTGATTACAGAGACGTGTGAGTGATCGCCAGTCACGTAAGCATGCATTGTCCTTGTTGATTATTCCTTTGGGTTAGTATTGTATTTACCACCGACTGTACTTTACGTGTAGTATGAACCAATGTGTAAAAACTAAATAATTTAATACTTTTCATTTATTGTAATTATTGCTTCTTAGAACTGGATTTTAAAATAATTTGGAGACTATTGGGATTTTTCAAATATATTTACAAAGGAAAACAAACCCTGTCTCTCTGGCATGGGGCATGGAAGTTAGCTGGCAAGTTTAAAGGTTGTGTTTTGAAATTCTGTCACGCAAAGCTGTAACCGTCCTGCTCAAATAGTAACTGAAACTAGACCTTGAACTCCACGATGAGCTGGTCGACTTGTACGCGCTCATATGAACATGTAAAAATAGGAAACACTGTTTGAGATGCAGTTTCAAGAGACATAAAACTACTACAGTTTGTCCCCCTGTCTTGGGACTGAATCTACACTCAGCCTGCAAATCCCATGTGTGTTAAAAGATAGAAGTGCCACTAATGAATAAGTGTGTTTATGATGTATGGACTTGTATAAGCATCACTAATCCGCCATACTGTATGATTTATGCATCTGAGGTCATATTGAGGTCAAAAATAAATAAATGCTGATTACAGCGAGACCAACGTTTTAAAAGTTGTTGTTGCTTTAAAACAGACTTGTTGTGGGGGGAAAAAAGGCTATTAAGAAAAAAAGAATCCTAACTGCATGCTTTCAGCTATCTATAGAACCTGCTGTGTGAAGTGAAAAAAGCCCAAATGAGCGTTATATAAACACATTCCCAGCACTCACTGCCCAAACAGACACAGCTGGCTGAATTTGCGTAAGAGGCCCTGGCTCAGACTCTGTGTATGCCACGGTTTGTAGATCACTGGAAATCTGCTTTGGTTCAGTCCTGTGTCACAGGCACCGGCTGCATGGCACTGAAACGGACGGATTAGCGTAAGTGCAGGATCGAGGTTGTCCCAGATAACCAGGGAATCAAAAGAGGCTCTTTTGCCATGACTGATTGCCAAAAGCGTCCAACTTTTTCAGGGGTTGTCTAAAGGTTATGTACTGGATTGTAATACGAGCTGTGCTGAGTGAATGTTTCACCTGAATGTTCTTGGACTGTGAAAGGGAAAATGAGAACACAACTGATGTCATTAAGTACGCACAGTTTTTTAGAGTCTGCTAGATGACATATGAAACTACTGAAGATGTTTAGCTTAGGTTTGCAAAAAGACTGAAAGCAGGAGTTAACAGCTAACTTTGCTATTTAGTCAATAAACTGATAAAGAAGGAATGACCCATTATTGCTTTGACACCTGACTGAAGAAAAAAGCACAGTAGAGTTGTGCAACATGAGATCCATCCGTTGTAAAATGTTTCCCAGTGAGCTGAGGAGCTCTGACAGATCTAAGCCGAAGGGGTTCTACACAGAGATTCAGGAAATCCTTTATTTCTGCTGCAGGACAGTTTTTAATGAACTTTGTCATTAACTGTCACTGATGATGATGATAGATGGTCTACAGAGGATTGGGGTAGTTGCTATTTACATATCTCATTGATGGTACCATGCTGCTGTGCTTTCCACTGATCTTGTACTTAAGACATGTTTGATTTTCTCCTGCCTGTCCTGTTCATTCCATGTCCCCCTTGAGGGACTAATGAAGTATCTTGTATTGCCTTGTATTGTATCATATTGCACCACCTCACATTCCATCGTATCATATCATATCCTACCTAATTGTATTACATCACCTAACATTGCATTGTATCTTATTGAATTGTACCGCATCGTAGTATCGTATCATAGCATCATATAGTAGTATCGTACCATAGTATCGTACTGTAGAATCGTATCGTAGTATTGTATTGTAGTATCATACCATCGTGGTGTATCTCCAACAATACACCTACTAGCACCTTTAAAGCTCCCTATGTAGAGATAAGACACTGTGGTTTTTATTATAGTAATGTAGTGTAACTACTGTGAGCTTCAGAAAAGCTGATTGGCAGATTTATTTTCTTTTTTAAACTTTGGGCAGCCACTCTAGCTGTTTCCTTATTCCAATGTTTATGCTATGCTAAGCTACCCTGACAATGTGGTGGCTCTATAGCTACATAATGTGCTGATGTACTTTTCTTCTTCCCCTCCTCTGTTGTCTCTTCAGGTGCCAACAGCGTGATTGGTTTTCACCTGAGCCGTCCGATCCTGCCAGTTGATTGGTGTTATTCCCATTAGAACAAGCCAATAATCCTCCTCCTTAAAGGGGGCTCACATACATCTGCCTGCCTGAGCTGCAAAAAAGAACTTGTTAGCAATATTTAAAACAGGTGGTGGGAGGACAGTAGGTACGATTCAGGTAGCCTTAACATTCTCACACACAAGTAACAAAGTAAGCTAGGCCACAATGTCTCCCACATTTTCAAATAAAAACGTCAAAGTAATAATGATTAGACTGCAAATCAAACAGACAAGAAATATATAGTTTTCCAAAGATTCAAGACAAATGTTCCATGAGGTAGAAAATGCATCATATATGTTTGCGAGGTTTTAAATAGCTAAAATTAATATTTTGAAGACAACATATTGAATGAGAGTGCAAACAAATTTCAATGTGGATTGGGTCAGTCTGAGAATTGGCAGCTGTCATCAGCAAAAAAGTGCTAAAAACCCACAATGCATAGGGATAGTGAACATGTGGTAAACACTGTGGAGCACTTAGCAGCTAAATAGAGAGACACTTCCCTCAGGAGGTGGAGGAGAACCAAACAGAGCTCGGTTAGAACATTGCTCCAAATTAACTAGATGAGTAAACAGATGTAATTTAAATAACTGCTTGCTAACAAGTTTGCCATATCAACCTAAAAAATAATGATATGTTGTGTTAACAAATTGTTCCCATATATTTAAATTGCAAAGAAAATCAGTTATTGCATGTTTAAGGACACATTTTTCACATTGTGCATTGTGCATAGGTAAGTGACTGCAAATTCATTCATTATGTTTGTTTACAACAGCATATAATGTGTCCTGGCTGCTGAAGTGAGAAACCACACAAAATGAATTTGCTTAATTTTAAATGCTTTTCTTATGAATAAGATAATTTACTGTGATGGTGAAATCTGAGCAAATTTGCCAGAAGCACTTGCCTTGGCATGAATATGGGGGGAAGGTCGTGCACTAACAAGTACGACCAGGCACTGATTAGTGGGTAATGCACTTACCTCAGTAAGTGGAGTAAAACGCTCTGCTGTTTTAGTTGGAGTGGACCGTGTTCGCCTCGCTCTGCCAGCGTGGCAAAGTCTTAACAGTCTCAGGAACACGTAGCTGCTCGGTTCATCAGCTAAAGGTCTAACACAACAATGAGCTACTGTTGGAATAGAAACCTGGGTAAAAGTGCAGCTAATTAAGCATCTTAAAAAGGTCACATTTGTGTTGAGCAGATGTTTGCTTTTACTTTACAATATATTGTTGTTATTACCCAAACAATACCACGTTTTCATCCTGGTGGAGATGTGATTTTGTTGGATGTGGTGGTTCATGCGTGATGCAGATTTTGTTGTTCAACTGCTGCATGTAGTGCATATTATGCCTCACTCTAGTTTTTGGAATACAATTAGCTGTCCAGTGATAGCCAGAACTGAGGAGGTATTCACATCCTATATTTAAACTAAGATTCAACTCAATAGAGTTCATACCAGTCCAAATAGTCTAATGAAATCACATTTAAATTTTTATTTGGATCTGCAGCAATTTGCGAACACCCACAAATATCAGTCCCCTGAATGTAACAGATTTTTAAAAATCAAGATCCATGAATTTGAGGAACCATGAAAAATGTTGAAAAATGTCCTGTCTCACAGTGTCAAAGGAAGTGTAAAAAGTATCCTCGACCTACTTGCTGCTCTGGATCCACACAAAATGTAATGGGTTCTGTCCTGACCCATGACACATCCCTCCACCAAGTTTAGTGGAAATTTGTTCCGTTGCTATTGTGTAATCTTGGTTACAAAAAACAAATTAATCTATAAACAAACTGACCGGGATTAAAACATAAAAGTATTTCTATCACAATGTTGAAAAATATTTTCCTATTTGATTGCTAATGCTTATACAGAGTGAGTAAGTAGCATTTATTCTTGAAAGTTGTTTGAGCTAAATAAATACTCAATGCACAGTTGGGTTGTTTATCTATAACAACACATCATATTTTATGAGGTCATCAAATGTTCTTGTAAAATTGTAAGAAGGAACAACAGCTGTTAAATAAATGTACTGGAGTAAAACATACAATAAATGTTCTTTTGAAATGTCTAAGTAGAATTGTCAAGTAGCAGACACTGGAAATACTTATGTACTGTATGTAGGTATGATGCATTTTATGTATGCAAAGCACTGCTGTGATACACTTCCCCACTAACACTCTGTATGAGGGATTATCTTGAGTTAACCCTGATCAATATGGCACTCTGTCTGACCATGTGTGCTGAAATTGAGAAAAGAATATGAGGTCATTCTTTGTAACAAGAGTCGACAAATCTGCGATTGGCTGATTTCTCACACCGTGTAGAACAGTGGCGACAGACTAGTCAAGCTGCAGATGTTCACAGATTATAGGTTTGTGCAATAATCAGCTTGGTGGAGCCGTGCTGAGTCTCTCATTATCAGTGGCCCTGTGTGACAGACAAGGATGCAGAGGTCTTTGTCCCCAGTGGAAACTGTACAAGTGTATGATTGTTATTGTTTTAATTCTCTCAAGAAAAGTTATCGAATGATCAAGTGTGTGGACAGTGCAGTTTTGTAAATGATCACAAGGGCCAAACATATGACAATTCATGAAAGTCCCACAGTTCATTTGGAGAAATTGGAAAGAATCTACCATTTGTCTTGTGGTGGACTGGATCAGCAGGTCAATCATTCAGTGGGGTTTTGAGTGAGAGCTTTACAAAATCTGAACATGGAATCAACAAGTTCTGCTCTCATACTGAAAGACCACATGCTTTAATAAAAGGGGGGAGGGGCTTAGAGGTGTGGTCTAAAGCCTTGTAAGACAAGGGGAGACAGTTTTAAATATAAGGGGCCATTCTAGGGTAAAGACACAACAATTTCTACTATAATTTAGATGAAACACACTAGTGAGACATAGACATAGCTATGATTAATTTATATTAAATGTCTGCCAATAGATCCCTTTCACCTAAATCTTACACACTGAACCTTTAAAACTAATTTTAACACAAAAAAGGAAAATCAACCAAGGCACTCATGCTTGACCAACCTGAAGTAAAGAAAAGAAAAGAATAAGACAAATATATATACATAGTTTATAGTATAGGGTATAGTATAGAGTATATATATTTATAGGTGCGTTAAGTTAGAAAACAAACCATGTTTGTTGGAATGTGTTTGAAGGGAGGAATAATCTATTTTTGCTATGCGAACAGGATATATATTGGCCTTATTAAGTTATTATGGTGACGTCTCACAGAAGCACATTAACAGAAAACGCGGATGCAAAAGCCACAACACAAATGCAAAAGTGACGATACAGCAAAAGCTTCACAACGGAAACACAATTACAACAGAGGTGAGCGATAATGGATGCTGAGCCTCAATTTGTGAAAACACGTTTTTCACAAAAAATGGGTCACTTGATCTCGGCCACCGCAGTTTGAGACACCCCCTAGGGACTACCTCAATAGCCTTGTTTCCTTTTGGGCTGTAACACATTCTTGACAAACTCAACAAACTCGGGGCCACGCTAATGCAGTATTTAACACATGATAGTGTAGAAGGAGCTCTTTTTTTCTTTTTCATCAACTTCCCAAAGTGAGGTTGATTTTACTTCCCTCTAAGTGGATTATTACAACCAAGACATGATGAATTGATGACTTGGCATTATAAAATTAACATTTGATCCTGCAATACTGCACATCCATAAAATTGCAGATTGTGCTATCGAGCACTGCATAACCCAGATTTGTTGGAAGCATATCTAAAAATTTAATGCACAGTCACTTTCCTGAGCTCTTACTGGAGTGCAGGAAAAAGAAGAGTGCATATTTTTATAGGATGAGTAGACTGCAGGAGCAGAAGCCTTCAGCCTACTCTCTAATGCCAAGTTCAGACTACACAACTTTCTTCTTTCAGTCTTACAATCAGGAGTCTTGTAATCATTGTGAGTTCTACTCGACTGACGAACGACAAATTTGGACAAGTTTGGTGACTGCATTTGGCCTTGATCTGGGGCTGTTGACCAGAAAAATTTAACTATAAATCAGGTAATGTAAACTAGGCATTAGAAGCGGATTAAGCAAATTTGGAGATTGATATTTTCACTCAACAACAAAAGAAATAACTACCTTAGCTGATCAAGGTGAAACTAATAATGAATGTTCTATACATTGTTGGGTTAAAGCTAACATGCATAGAGGAAGTAATGCCCTCACATTGTCAGCAAACAAACTGCAGACAGACTCACAACCCTACTGTAGCTAACATCACCCTAACAAAATATCTTGGCAAACTAGCAAATAAGCCAAATGTCCATCGACAAGTTTTTACCAGCCCTGTTACTCTCTTTGACTCATATAAGAGGCGCTGTCACACCTCACATGCCTGCATGCCCTCGCCTGAACCCTGCCAGTCTCTAGTCTTCAGTACGAATCAATCTCATTCAGATCTCCACACGGTCTGGCAGTAAACTCCTTCTCCTTCCTCTGGTAATACTTCAATTAGCACTATCCCTTAGCACGTGCAGGATTTACCATCTCTTGCTTCCACTGCCCCCTCTTCTATGTTTTCTCCTGTCCTGTGCAATGGCACGCAATCATGTTGTGCTGGGTCCAATAAGGCTCTTTGTTTGTTTCCCATTTACAAAGCGACGGCTGTGTAAGAACTCCAGATTATTCTGGATCTGTTGATAAAGAGCAGATACTCACTTACTTTGACAGGATGTGTATATTATAAGAATGGCTTACTTTACTTTTAAAAACAACCTTCCCTCATAGGTTGTTTCAGTGCTTTGCTCTGAGTCTGATGATGTAGCATCTCAAACATCCTGAGTGGACTGGGATGTCAAAATACACAGCCACCCCACAGGGACACAGAGGCAACTGGTCTTATAGAAAAATAGCTGTAGAGTGTGGTAGATAGTGTTATATAGAGGTAAAGAAATATACTGCCCACACAGCCATCACTTACAATGTAGCATTTATTTAAAAGCTTGCATTAAATGCCTGCAGGCTGACATCTATAATGACTAGATCTATTTCTGATCGTCCCTCAGCTCTCAGAGAAGCATTCTAGTTGTTGACAAGAACATGGTCCAATGAGCCCAGGGGAGTTGTACTTAAAAGCCTCCCCCATTTTTGTTATCTTTTTTCAATCGGGTGATATTTGACAAAGCTTTGGATACAAAAACTGTAGCGCCTGGAGTTATCTGAGCAGCAGCAGTGAGAAAGTATATAAAGATCGATTTGGGCTTAGGGTCAGAGTCATACAGAACGATGGTAATCAGATTTCACATGGAGGCTTCACTCAACATTGAACTGATGTTGTCACTAATAACATTTCCTGTGGCATGCAGACCGGTCATGTGAAAAAAATACAAGGCTGTGAAAAATGCATGCTGCTAAGAAAGAATACTTAACCACTTTACACACATGAATGCATGAAGTCAGGAGCAAGCAGCTAATTATATTGAAGTACATTCCAATTATCCAGTCGTAAGCTCTAAGAAAAAGTTGCTGTTTGCCATGTAGTTTTAAAACAGAGTGTCTTATGCAACTGATTTTGCTCTATCCATTAATGAAACCCTTTGTTATGAGCAGTAGTCAAGAGACAGACAAACATGTAACATGAACAATATGCGTATTATGAAGAGATGAAGGGTGAAGTGTCTAAGCAAACAAAACACAAACATTTTACACAACTGGACAATCTTGAGAGTTAAATGTCGTGTCTGTGGCTATACAATCGCATAATCACTCTGGTTTTCCTCTCCACCACCGTCTGGCTCTTGGCTCTTCTGCCTAATCCTCGACTACATGTCCACCAGCTCATTGTTCATTTTGTCTGCTGTTTAGTCCTGAGCAGGCTGTGTACAGAGCTATTTAGTTGGAAACACCAACACCGCTGCTGCATCTGGAACCAATGTTGTTGACAGCGGTGGAAGTGAACCAAAACAGTAAATCTGTGGGATGCAAAACCAGAGTAATGTGCTTAAAGATGCTGAAATGCTCAGTGGAGAGAGGTAAGCTGCAGAGTCCAGTGATGATTCTTCCTGGGTTCATCACCACCACTGACCTCTCCCCTACCTTTACATGCATTACTATCTTGGAATCCCTCCATTTAATTATGTTAATCACATTTACATAATTCAATGTCTCAGTTTTTCTGAGATTTAAGCTCAGAACAAATTAGCATTTGCAGATTTTGAATACAAGGAAGCATAGTATGTCTTTGTGAAACAAAATTAAATCAGTTTTATTTTTACTCATCCAGCAACCAAACATACTTGTGACATTAATTCTACTATGGAAATCAAATTACTCAGACAGTTCATTCCAACACTGTTGAAGACAGTTACACAAATCTGTGTGTTCTGTCCTCAATTCTAACACTGGAAATGGAGGAGGGGAGTTCTGAGACACACTTCAGGGTTCGACCATCCAACAATGATGATGATGATGATGTTAATGATAAGTTTAATTAAGTTTTTAGACACAAGATGCCAAGTATGAGCAAAATCGTATCTACTGGCTGGAGAGAAGTTCCAATACAGTCAGGGGTTAAGGTGAGGGGCTATTGGCTGCAGGGCACCTACTCGGGGCTCATTCTGTGTAGTTGTGGCTCAGGAGGTAGAGCAGGTTGACCATGAACGGGAATGCTGCGGGATCGATCCCAGTCTCCTTGGGCAAGATGCTGAACTGTGATTGCCCCATAATGGCTGTGCTGACAGTGAATGAATGATGAGTGAGGGAGAAAGTGTTGCACATCTAGGCACTGTATGAATGTGTCTGAATGGGTGAATTGCAAACTGTACTGTAAAGCACTTTTAGTGGCCATAAAGACTAGAAATGTGTTATATAAATACAGACCATTTATCATCGGTCACATATTCATTAAATTTGTGCAGTAATATTTATCTTGCTGGTCCTGGGGTCATTCCAGGCTTTACACTCCTACCTCTAACCTTCAGGCCACCACTCTTTTTAGCTACTTTTACTACTTTTAAACATAAATATCTGTACAACTACAGAACCTTTGCCATGAAGTTCTGATATATATTCATGGTTCCCAGAGAATGGATTCTGAAGCCTTTGGTGATCCTTTTATCTCTTAACCTCAGCTGTACTTAACATCAGGGTGTTATTACAGGCCGTACGTTAGCATGCAGATGTTAGCATTTAGCTAAAGTGCCTCACAAAGCCTCACAAAGCTGCCGGCATGGTCATACACACTCTTGTTACAGACACAGTTAAGCATGTACTAAACGTTAACGTGCACGTTTGAAAGCTGAGCGTTTCCGAACGTATGAACTTTATTGTATGGGCATCAAATAGCAGGGGGGGCAGCTCCAGAGAGGAGAGATGTTATAATCGTTTAGAGTTGAGGAGGACCTAATATTAGAAAGGACTTTGGCAGGGAGAGGGTTGAGCAGACAGGATGTCTGATTCTAAACAGAGACTGGAACCATCTAACATACCCTCTCTGCACCCTTCATCAGATATGGTACTGTCCCAAGAGCCAAATCAAAGGCAGTGCCACTGCCAAAAAAAACAGCAAAATACCAAATGTCTTCTTAAATAGCAAGACTGCTTCAATAAGGCGTTCAGGAAATCACAACATCCTTTGCCACAGTGTTTCATGAACCTTTGTAATTTAAGCCTATGTTTAGTATATAGCCGTTTGACCTGCAGGTAAAATCCGGAGAATTGGCTACAGTGTTTACCATCTTGGCTTTCACACATGCACAGCACAGCTGGAGGTTCTCTGCACAGACACGTTCACAACAGAAACAAATCGTCTGCATTATTTGAGAGGTGGAGCAGACAGATGCAGGAAGTGATGTGTTATTATCACTTCCTGCCGAGATCACATGATTTTCTTTACAACACATAAGTCACCGGCATCAGCTCTTATCACCACAAACTCTCCAGGCATCTTCGTCGGTGTCTTCTACGTGTATGGCTCCGCTTTTTCAACCGCAGATATTTGTTTTCTTTTTGTATTTTTCATTTTCTCACATAAAATTCTTATAAATTTCCTTCTCCCCTATAAAACTCAATTCCCAGTGAAAAACAAATTATAACTTATTTTGTTTATTGCTATTTAGTAGGAAAGAAGAGGAATTTAATGTAGCCTGGTCTGTCAAAATTGTCTTCCTGATTTTCTTTGAGACTACTAATACAAAACAATGAACTGCTTTCCCATTATTTGGTCATCAGCAGTTTCTAGGTCTCAAACTATTCTCTCGGCACAGTCTGTCCTTGGTAGATTTGACATCTGTGTCATAAAGAGACAGGGAGATTGAGCTGCAATGTTTTTTTAATATCACTTCCTAGAAAGATAAAATGCCTCGGAGCGATGTTCATAAATGTCAGTCATGCCCTGGCAGAGGACTGCACTGCTGAATTAATATTATATGGAGCAAACAATGCTTGATCCAATTTTATGGGTCTATTCCAGTTTCACACACAGTCTGAGCCCCCAGTCATGCAGACCTGTGCAGGCTTGCACAGTGGCGACAGAGATGAGCTGTCTAGAATTTTCCATTTAGTCCAGAGACCTTTTAATGGATGGCACCATTGGAGCACAATGTTTCTGCAAATCACAGATTACAAATTTTAGTTTCCATAAAATATTAATGGAAACTACCTTAACATAGCAAAGTCAAAGACATCCTGCATTGGCTTAAACAAAACATTGTATTGTAAATAAGTGATGTTTGGAAAGGTGATTATGTTTTAGTCAGAATATATTTAGTCAAAATATAAATATTTCTTCAACAGACATTACATCAACAGACTTCGTTTTGTTTACCCATCTTCTGATGATTTTATTATTTGATCATCCAATAAATCATCCTGTCTATAATTAAAAGATCCCATCTCCTCAGATTCCAAGGTTATATCTCGACAATTTACTTTATCCAAAACCAAAACATTTGCATCTTACAATGAAAATAAAGAAAAGCACACTGTTTTTTTCTTGATAATAGACTCAAGAGGTTACTCAGCTAATAAAATTGTTGAGGATCAGATTTCCGACAGTTCAGCACCTGTTGACATGCTTCATGGGTTGCTATACAAGTGTGGCTATGCCTGCAATTTTATGTCCAAACCCAACCAAGCCTGAGAGAAAACTAACTAAGCCTTGCTCAATCTAGTTTGTTTGTAACCCAGGAAGTGTTTCTCTCTTTCCCCCTCTAACCAAGAAGACACAGAGGAGCACATACCTTCAACATCTTTGTTTTTTCATAAAACAAATTAGATATAGCAATTACATGGTGAGCTTTAGAGGTGTTGTTTCCGGTCTTTATGCTAAGCTGAGCTAGCTAATTGGCTTCATATTTAATGGATAGGCATCAATCTTCTTATCTACCTCTCTGTGTCTTTCTCATAATGTTGAGCTATGCTTTGAGTTTTGAGAGCATGTAGTGTTAGGGGATGCATATCATAGTATGGATTTCAGAAAGAAAAGGCTAATATTTCATGCATTTACTCTACTTCTGACAAAAATTGCTGTTAGAGGAAACCCACAAGTCAGTCTTGACAAGTGCTATTCAATGCAGCTTGTGTTTGTGGCACATGATGGACATTCTGCGGGGCCTCTCTGTTCCCAGCGTTTTTTTATGATGCCAGATGGTTGGCCTTACACACAATGCGGTGCCCTCTCCATCATGTCCTGCACACTGATACCTATGTAGTGGGAACTGGATGTGTAGTCCAGATGAAAGACGCAGCTCATTGCTCATCCGTTGCTTTAACTGGTCTCTTGAGCCCACACCCTCTCTTTCACTGGCTCTATCAAAGCCTTGCTTCTCCTGTTGCCTCAGTTGTTCTTCCTTCTGCCATCTTCTCCACGTGTTTTGATTCTCTTGCCATCTGCTGTCAGAGTTTGGTCAAAATGTATGTTAGCAGGCAGAGTGAATGCCCTGTTTGCCTTCTGGAGTCATAAAGTTGAACATAATGAAAGACGCTGTATCTCTGCAATCGAATTAAAAAGAGAGGACATCATGGGTGTCACAGTTGATAGATACTAATTTTACCTCTGACTTTGGGCTCAAACCGCAGGCTTGTTTCCACATTTAAGAATCTAACAGTCTACCCACACAAAATGGAAACTCAGCTCATTCAGCAACACAAGATTGTAATTACCATGTTAAGATTGTATTAACAAAACTACATTCCTTTATGTTTATCATTTTTATCCATGGGCTCATAAAAATCATTTTTAGATGCAAATATGTGTTTTAATTTGACTGTAAGTATAAAACTTGTCTTTACAATGAGGAGTAGTTACTTACATAGTCCTCTTTGTCCCTTGAGGGGCATAAGGCTTCGATGACCTGCTTTCATCTGGGCCTGTCCCGGGCTGTGTGTTGGGCCCATGGTTGGGCCTTTCCTGTCAGATCAGTCTGTTTCAGCTCGGCTGCCACAGTTTGCCGCCATGTTGTTTTGAGCCAACCTTGTTTCCCAGGTTGTGTCTATCTTGGGGCGTTCTTTGTTATGCGCTTCTAGTCCATTCTCTGTACTGTATATATCCACTCTATGTTTAAGAAAAAAAGTAATATGGGGAGCAAAAAAGATTATAACATGCAGGTGTCAATATTTCATTTTTTGTTGATTGTCGACTGTGTATAATTTGATATGTCATTACCAAAATTGTCTGTCTTATAACCAAGAGTCCCATTTTACATAAGACTAGTATGCACTGATATTGCACATTATACATTTTTGACATATACAAAACGGAATATGTTTGCGCTATTAACACATCACTCACTTTAAAAGCTGTAGAATATGTCAGCGAGACTGGATCTAACAGAATCTCTCCAACAATGTGTCTTCAAATCTGACTGAAAATGTAACAGCAGTCCTGCAGTGCCGGTGACAGGGGGGGATGGATGGGTATCTACCAGGAAATTCAATTTGCAGCTGGATCTTATAGCCCCCTCATGTAATTCAAATGGACAGCTTGAAACCATCGCTGTATGTTGCTGACGAATTTGAAATGCAGGTGAGAAATAGCTGGACAGATCCCTGTGTTGGCGCAGAGAGAGAGGGGAACAGAACAGTGCATGCTCTGTCCCGAGTGCTGAGGAAATCCTGGGACTATCTATAGCAAAGCTCATTCATTTATGTTATTATCTATGAAATATTTCATGCAGCATATCACTCAAATATACTGTATATCAACCTAGTGTTTCTGCTGACAAAGTAGTAGTGGTGTCCTACAGTACGGGTCAACTTCCCCCATACATTTCCATTACTTCTTCCAACAGTTATTCCAAAACTAATAACAAAAATAATAAAAACTAATATAGCTACTACAAAAAAATATTTTAAGAGAAGTTGAGAAATCAAAATAAGTATAGCCTTGCTGGTAGCTCTGTCAAGCTGATATTTATTTCATTGTCAGCATAGGCTACTGGGAGGGCCCACAGTGACATGCAATAATGCTATGTTTTGAAGTTATGTTGTTTACCATGATCATCTTAATTTCTTGTGTTAGCATGCTAAAATTAAAAAAAAAACACTGAACACAAAAGTCAGTTGAGGTTGAGTGTAAATAACCGACCCCTGTGGAGACCTGTTCTAAACAGCTGTGATCAAATTCTTTTTTAATGATATACCGATTTGGATCTGATTGGGTTTGATCACATTGGCTGTGCCATCTTTTTGATTTTGTACCCAACACATTGCTGTAATCTGGGAGAACAAGAGCTTGCTACACTCAACGTAATGGTTGCTGAGACTTTTCCCCATAGTGGTGCAAGAGGGGAAAATCCAAACTAGGATTAAACGTGTGGTAAACATACTAACTCGCTAATCAGATATGTATTTCTACTTTCTTGTGAAAGCATTGACAGCCTGGCAGTTATATAATACAATTCAAGGGGTCTTTTAAGTCATTAGGATTCATCCTCTGGGAACCATGTATATCTGTACCAAATTTAATTTAATTGCATCCAATAATTGAGGTTTTAGATTTAAATGTAGACCAAAGAAACAAACTGACTGACATTTTGCTATAAAGCAAAAAGGTCTACATAATGATGGCATCAGAGGGTCAAAAGATTCAGCTTCAAACTCTGGGGATAATGACTGTCTGTAACATTCATGGCAATCAACCCAATAGTTGATAGGTTTCAACTGGCATCACCATCCATTGAGCTGCACCACAGATGTAGCTAAAGAATCCACGAGGGTCCATTCTGTTGACCAGTTTTCTTTCAACAGTGAATACATTTCAACCATGGCCAAATAAATCCCCACTGAACGGAGAGACTAGAAGTGGAAATTGATCTTGACGCCAAGTCAACCACATGAAGTTATCATTCATTGTGGTTTTGTAATGGTGTTATTAATGTCAAAAGAGAAGGCTTGTTCTGCAGTTAAATGTCTTTCCTATTCTCTGACTGATGGTATGACAGGCTTACACAGTGGGCTCGCTCTCTTGGCCCTCCTTCCTATCCAATCTTTGTGAATTATCTCCTCCCTCTCATGGAGCGCATTGTGGCAAACACATCAAATAAGATTACACTCATACAGCAAGGGTATATTTACTCCCCTCTGGGACATATTTAATTTGCTTGTTTCCTTGGTAACATGAATCTCGCAAAGAGTGGCTGCGGCGTTGCCTGTAATTATAGAACAGGCCTCTTCATCAGAGGCTTTAATCTGAAAAATGAATACGCTCAGGCTGTCAACCAGGCCCTTTGGCAACTACACATGGCCTTGGACACCATTAAATTGCAGTCATAGGAATTAGGACTCATTATTCCTCTTGAACCAGTGAACTTGTGTAATGAGCATTAAGTATAATTTTAAAGTAATGGGAATAGGGCAATTGATGTCACCATTTCCTCTTGTGTAATAAAGAAGTAGAGATATATTTTGACAGGGAAAGGAAAATGAGCACCTAAAGGTCACTGTTTTCTCTTGTCATTTACTGTATGTCAATTCGGAGAGGTAGCCAGATGCTTTTGTCTCACGTTCGGGAGATAATGAATAATTTATTCATGTAGGGATGTTGCCTCCAGAGGCACTTAAGAAAACTACCAAGAAGGAACTGCATATATGGATGAACAAAGAGTGGTAAGCTACAACTGAAAAAGTGAATCACAAGGATGAAAGTCTGTAAAATAAGAAGAATTGGCAATGAAGTCACGAAGTGAATTCAATTATGAATGGACTCAATGAGGCTTTTACACAGGGCACAGCGATGATTAGTGGAAAATGTAATTTAACCACGCTAACATGCTTACAATGAAACATCCTGTTGCTACGCAGGCATATTGTTTGTCATATTAACCATCTTAATTAAGTGTGTTAGCATACTAACAGCATGCTAATATTTGATCATTAGCACAAAACACAAGGTACAGCAGACACTCATTGCATTAAAGGTAAAGGTTGGGCTCACCAAAGTCAATGGGATTCATAGTCTGAATCATGAATGTGTGTGGAGAGTTTTTTTTCATTAATTTGTAGTCGAGATATTTTACTGGATCCATGAAATATTTGATCTACTGGTGGCCCTAGACAAAAGGTTTTGGGATCACAAAAGTTAAATGAGTTCCTCTTGGGACCATGAATGTCTGTACGATACATAATTAAAATCGAAAGGCTAGAAGAAAACTCAGGGGATCGCCAAACTTACTCTGAGTCATGAATGTCTGCAGAACAAGAGCCATGTGTGGCTGCAAACAGAAAGGTTATGAAAGAGACATAAAGGCAGGGAAAGCAAGAGAAGACACAGGGGCAGGCACGAAGGAGTATCCAGGTTCCACCCAACAAGAATCACGTCTCGCCTCTTGGAATGGTTTCAAGCCCTACTGCTCCAAATGAGAGGGCCCTGGAGCAAGGGTGCAATCTCTCCTCGCAAAATCACTGGCCTGTGCTCATCAGCCATAAACATGTCACTGCCGAACTAGGTCACTGTTCTCCGTGCACACACATGAAACGGGGGCCTCCAGTGCCGCATTGGCCGGCTGTGCGACTTTCTGTGCTGCACCTCCACATGATGTGGCCCATTTTTTCCTCTTTTGTTTACGTGACATGTCACCACCTCTTGTTCCCTCGGCATGCAGTAAGAGCAGGGGGGGTGCATTAACATGGAGGGGAACATCAGTTGAGGCAAAGAAAGGGAAAGAAAAAGAGAGGAAGTGTAAAGAGATGGCAGAAATAAGAAGAAAGGTTTGGGGGAAGGAAGTCTTGAGGTTTTAATCATGCAAAGGCATCTAAGTACAAACCAAAATGACTTCACAGCTTTTCTAAACAATTGAGCAATCAGTTGGTCTTCTGTTTAAGGAGTGGTATATTTATATATATAAAAACTGCTGCAAATACTTTGAAAAAGATGAAACGAGGAAAGACAGTATATGAAGAAAAAACTGTCCAAACATTCACGCTAGATGAGAGTTCAGGTTTCTACCTGTTAGTGATTTCCCAGAAGTCTCCCCTGCACCTTGCCAACATTATTCATTAATCACCATGCAGTGTTGAGTTCCAAAACGTCTTGTTAGTGCACGGTAGAAGTTGGTAGATTTTTGGAGCAGTGTTCGTGTGAGACGTGGCAGTACACAAACCTCCCATTTTCTTCCTCACTCCACTTTTTGTGAATTATTTATCATTATACTGAATTTTAAAGTGTTTCATCTACAATGGAATTTTTATATTTCTATCAACTGCAAAAAGATAAAAAGAAAGCAAGTAAATGTCCTTGTCTTTATGATCTACACATTGTAGATCTGGGGTTTTCCAGTAGTTACATCTTCCATAACATATGCATGTGCAAAAAGACAGCACCTACTTAATGCTTAATGCTTAATGCTAAGATTTAGTTGCTGTTATTAAACATGGGCTTACAAGGATTTTTTTCAATGAAAATCATGCAATCTTACCCATGTATATTGATATCCTGTTTTTGCATTGTGATCCATCTAATCAAAGACAATGTAAATGTACATTCTTTGAAAATCATTTTCATTGTCGTGGCTTTGCCGGAACATATTTGAAGAGCACTGTGCACTGATAGACAAGGACATGCCAGATTATCACTTCTTTTAAAGCTGCTATAATCAATAGTTTTACATGATCAATGGCTCAAATTACAATGTGTATATAAAAGTAGTAACTCATGATGAGCCAACAGAGTTACACCAACTCTGCAGTTTCCCTCGACCTCATAGTCTTTATTGTTTCCACCCTCATCAGGGTTTTTCCCCTCCAGATGCAGCAAAAAGATAAAATAAAACAATCTGTGAAAACTCTAAAAACTCATTGTGCACTACCTGCCCAGCAGTAGACAGACGATTCCTTCAGGAGTCAGTTGAGACCAAACTGGAGCTAAAAGCAAGCGAACATTGGTCTTACATGATTCATGTAGCTAGAAACATGACTCTAAATGAATCAGACAGTTTATTTAAAAGTTGATTTTAGGTCACTTTTGTGTTTAAAGGTTGTTTCTTCAGCTTCCAGTTACTTGTTAGTTAGTTGGTTAAAATTTGAAATGTGGAGATACAACATCTTGCCACTGACTGAAAATATTTGGTTCAAATGGACCAGAGAGACAAACAGTATAAGATAACATTCTGTCAACATATTGTTGGTGATTCACAGATGCAGCTTCTGCTGTAGTCAAATCCCTCCTGTTCCATTGTTTGGATGGTCTCCAAAGCATGCAGGGGTTCTAACGCTAGAAAACACTTGAGCTGTAACTAATAGTGAAAATGAATGATTTATGGGCCGGTCCAGTGAAGAAGGTCATTGTCTGCCGCATCTGATGAGTTGATGGTTGAGTAGAGAGAAGTGTTCCTTCATACCAGAGAAATGTTGTTATACAGACAAGCACACAAGCAAGTCTGTGCCCTGAGGTGAAGAATTTGCAGAAGTTTTTTTGAATCGCAGAATGCTGAATTAGTGACATAAAATCATCAATTAGGGAGAAATGTTGCACTAATGAAGGTTAATTCCAGACAATGTGAATTTGTGTGTCAGGATGGATGGAAACCCCAGATTACCAGAAAGAAGCATTATTAAGTTAGAGTAATTTTAGAAAGTATCTACTGCAATTAAAGTACCACTTTGACATGAAAAGATTATAAATGAATTTCAATGTTGCACAAATGTCTAATGCAGAGTCGTTTTCTACATTTGCAGAGATGCTTAAATATGTTTTCAAGTTGTCTCTTTTTATTACATTCCTCTCAGTGGATAATGGCAACTTCACAGAAAGGTGACTGGGTTTAAAACATAAGGAGGAAGTATAATTGTTTTTCCTTTTTTTAAGGGTTGATGTGTGAATGGGCGTTGGTGGGTGATGCATTTCACAAGTTCATCTTATTTTGGTAGGCATTAAGGGGTTACCCATGTGAGAATTCTCAGCTTGCTCACAAAAGTAAAAGAATCAATGAATGGGGGGAGGATAAACAGCCGGGAGCCTGAGAGCTCTATACACTAAAGTTAGCCATTATTAAAACGCTGAAAAACCTGCATAGATTAATGGTTTAAGGGGCCCGATCCACGCAGAGGGAATTCTTTAAAAAGTAGGTCCCACTGTTACAACATGAAAGGAACCCTCTTCCGTATACCTGCAGCTATAATTCAGTGTCTGAGGGCCCATACAACACTTCAAAACCCCAGAGGAAAACCATTTTGACAGATTCTGGAAGAGGAATTAATTTTTGTCTTGTTTGTTTTTGCACTTCCCCCCCTTTTAAAAAAAAAAAAAAACATTTTCATACTTGCTTAGAAGTGAAGTAATGGTGCTGAAACACACTTTAATCTTTCTGCAGCTCGGTTTTATGAAATATACTGTTTCAGTGTGAGATTTTAAATGCTTTTGCAATATTTCTGAGTTATGAGGTTGTTGACCTATTTCAGATTGTTTTGGAATGCTGTGACACAGTAGGTGGTCTAAGAGCACTTCACACTTTGAAAATTACCATGATAAAAGCCGGGGAGCCCTGACAGTTTGGCAGATCTCAAGTACTTTTCAATGAAATGTATGTCAACGGAAAGTGCTTATCCAGTGAATAATTCAAGTGACCACATACGCAGCTCAAGAGTTGTTCAAAAAGGGAAATTTGTTGCATTTCTATAATGAAAGAATTAAACATAATTTAAAAAACTTATCTGTGTAAAATCTATGAGCGCTTGTGGCAATAGTCTAACATATTGAGGAATTTACTTTGTCACTTTCTTGCCGAAATGTGAAGATCACTACCACTCTCACATTAAGCCACCTGATAGTAGCTTTTAAGCTTGGCTTATCATGGAGACTCAAAACACAGCAAACTTGGCTCAGTGTAACAAAATCTGCCCAGCAGCACCACTGAACATGTTTTATCTTGTCTGTTGAATCTGCTCAAAAAGGGAAACGCTAGGACATCTTCTGCAATCTCTGCTGAATGATGCACGTACGACGTAAACACAGTGACCACAAAATATTCAGAGCAAGAAACAAATTCATTGACCAATTCACCAGTATTCAGAATAAAGCAGAGGGCTGCATAACGGATGTTTGCATTGTAAGCTTCTTAGATTTGCATTAAATAAAAAAATACTTAATATAATATAAAGTCATAATATAATAACCGGTATGCTGACAGGTTTGACACATGAATTAAAGGATTGCGCCTGCTACAGTACACAAACACTTGCACTCAACACTTAATGAATAGCTTCCTGTTTAGGATAACCACCATATTGACACAGCTTGATGGTGCAATATTGGACTATGCAAACAAGACAAACAATAGTTTATATGAGGTGTGATGTACTTTTGTTTCACACTCTGTTAGAAAACATTGACAAAGTCCAGTATGATGAATGTTTTGTCTGGGTACTGTGACAGATTCTCCCTAAAAATACAGATTGGGTATGTGCAGGGCAGCAGATGGGTCACCAGAGCCTGGCTATTTAATCAGGGGGTGAGGTGTGGTGCTGGCAAAGTGGGGGATTACATGGTCTGGTGCTTCAAATATTCATTTCCATCATCTGCAGCAGAAATACAAGTCCTTTTTTTAATATTCAGTGGCTATGCACTGGACACAGTTTGATGTGGTATCTGAAAGAGAGAAAAACTAGTGTATATATTCTCTCCTGTGATATCAAACACATAAGTGGAGTAAGGACTGAAAAGAAATGCAACCATGGTTTACCGTTGTAGATGAAACATGCAACATTTGCACTTTTTTATTGCATATACTGCTAATGTGACTCATTTAAAGACGTCAAAGTGGCCTTTTAATAAGATTGTGATCATCATGGCAGCAATTAGAAGTTCCTGTAACAGTCGATTTCAACACCAGCGTTTCTCGTTTTCCTTGCTAGTTCCTCTATTCTCTGACGTGACGGCCACTGATGTGACTGTAGCACACTTGAAGGGGCCTTCTCTTGCATAAAGCTGCTTAGAGCCATTTTTAGCACAGACAGGACAGTAGGGTTTATACTTGATAGGGGATTTCTCCAAGCCAGCCTCTTTTCCCTACTATAATTAGGCCACCCACATTCACAGTCATGCGCCTCAGATGGTGACTGTAAGATTTTTGGGACCTTTCACCCTGAGAATATGTAACGATTTATAAAAAAACACAGTAAGGGCTATATCTGTTGCTTGAAACAACACAAAGCCTCCCTTGTTCTGGATATTAACTTCCTGAAAACATAATGTGGTATCCCAACTGTATCCTCCAGAGCAGCGTGGAGTTATAGAAAACAAAGAAGAAAGTCATATTCAACAGGAGATGATGGTTTGAAATCCTCTGGAGGCCCCGTGTAGCTGCTTCTCACACATCTACACAGATATCTGAACTCCAGCTTCACTTTCTATTGGATCGTAGAGCTGTAAAACGAATGAATGTCAAATATTAGTGTGATAGTAAAAACTAAAAAGGGCTTACATTAGGTCTGTGTGCACAAGTTATGCAATATCCATAGGTGTTTCGTGCAGGAGGGTCTGAGAGGTGGGGGGGCGTGTCCCCCGCGAGCGAGAAGCCGGTTGGTCGGATCAATGTGCTGTTCGTGATTGACAGGGACGCGGACCAATGCGCCGCCCCTCTTTGTCTTGCCCCCTCGCTGGCCGCAGAGGCAGAAGGGAGCGTTTGTTCGGGACGGGGCAGCCGAGCCGTTATGTGGAGCCTGTAACAGTGTGTTCTTCTCGTTCAACCGGATTCAAACACGACCGGAGGAGTCGTCGCTCGTGGCCATGTCGATAGAGGACTCGGCTGCGGCTGCGTTTCGTTGGTAACACGCCGGAACTGTGAAGTTTTTAACCACGCGGAAGCGTTTTTTAAGTGTTGGAAGGAAGAGGAGCCGCAGGATTCGCTCGTGGATTCGTGCAGATTCGGTATGTAGCTCGCACATGTTCGGGTTTGACCCACTGTGTTAAAGGGTGGAACCCCAGTCTTACAGTGTACACGCTGCTGCTCATCGTGAGACGTTCACGATCCTCAAACTTACTTTTCTCTGTCGCGTTAGCTTGTGTTCCTTTTCTGCTCTGTGAAGCTGCTTTTCTTCACCTCTGGAACTGCTAAACTTTACCCTCGGTTGTTTGTTTCTGCTTAGCGTCAAGTTCAACTTTTAATAAAGTATCATCGTGTTTACTTCAGGCATTAAGTTAATAATCCCTCGGCGATGGTGCTAGCAAGCCGCTAACTTAGCTAGCCGCTGTGCTCCCTCGACAGACGCTGCTCACGACTCTCAAGCTAAACTAGAATACACTTGCGAGCTGCGGCCGTGCACACGTTTGCAAATCCGCACTTTGGCCAAGAAAACATTTCAGCACACTTGAACGTAACACAGAACCGTGTTGCTGGTTTGTTGTTGGAGAAAAGGGCTTGACAGCGCCGTGGTTCGAACCTGTCACGCAGAATGCTAACGTTACCAATCATATGTTGGCTGAGAAGCATTAAAGTCGACCCAGTGTGTCTGAAGCCGTGAGATGTGATCACAACGAATCAGTGGTGATATCTGTACCAAGAACCTTTTTGCTCCAAGTTAGTTGAAACTTGACATATGTTGTTGCTAGTACAAATATTTGATGAAATAACTCACTATTACAATTCAATTTAAAACATCTCAGATGCCTTTCTGCCTCAGCCAATATAGTCTTTCACAAATTTGGCTTGTGGCATAGTTGCAATAGTTATTATAAAGTTGTAAGAAAAGTTAGAGTAAGTGATTAAATGGTTAAGTCACGCAGAATAAAGTGTCATCAGTGTAAATTGCACATTACATAATTTTCATGCTTTTCTTACTGTGAATAGTAATGCTGCTTATATGTAAAGATCCACTGTGGTTATATGTAGATCAGTTGTTATTATTATGTTTATAACGATGTCATGTTAAACTTTCTGTTATGCATGGTTTTCTTATGTAATGTGTTGCAAATGGCCTCCACTCTCCTCTTACAGGTCTGGATAGCATTCTCAAGATCGCAGCTGCAGGCCATTTACTGATGGGTACATACTGCGAGGCAACACGCCAAGAGAACTGCAAATCACTCCGAAAAGACAACTGTCGAAGAATGAAGACGAGCTAGATCTTGTCTCTAAAAAACAGTTGAAGACTAGTTTTCTTGGAAGCATACCTCGACTAAACGCATATTCAGGGAAACCTGAAAAGTAACCGTGCTGGTTGAAGCTCATCTTTGAACAGAACACATTCGCACCACATTATCAGAATGAGTGCTGAAGGATATCAGTACAGAGCGCTTTATGACTACAAGAAGGAGAGGGAGGAGGACATTGATCTGCATGTGGGGGACACATTGTTGGTGAGCAAAGGAGCTCTGGTGGCTCTTGGGTACACTGATGGGCTGGAACAGAGGCCAGATGAGATTGGATGGCTGCCAGGCTTCAATGAAACCACTCAGGAAAAAGGGGACTTCCCTGGGACATATGTCGAGTACCTTGGAAAGAAATGGATATCTCCCCCAACACCCAAGCCCAGGCCCCTCAGACCCCTACCTGTTGCTCCAGGTTGCTCCAAGGCAGAAGCAGACTCTGACTCAGAGCAAGGTGAGTTTAACACCAGAACACAATGTCCAGTAATTTAATAATTGATTCATTATAATATTATTTTGCTAATCACACCAAACATCACAATTTCTACAATCACATTATCAGATGTCTCAGATTGGGACCAATAGTTAGAAAGCCTAAGATAGTGTGTTTACTGGCGTAGAGTAAGGGCCTCTGGAGTTTCTGCACACTTTTTTTTTGCCTGGCCCCCTAGTATAAAGTCAGCAGGAACTCCAGAGGAGCCGATGTGAGCACACAGCAAGACATCCTCTGTAGTGTTTACTGTGAGCGGGTGGGGGTGATGATGCTTTTAACATGAGACACACACAAAAAAAACAACCCCAAAGTAATACAAAATCTGTGGATGAAAAAGCAGAGCCTACAACTTAGAAAACATCGACGAAGATGCCAAAGAGGGTTTTTGGTGATAAGGGCCTGTTGCACCCCACTCACCTGAATCCCATGGAGGATTTGTTGCTTTTGTGAATGCGTCTGAGTGGAGAACCTCTTGCTTTGTTCATGTGTGAAATGCAAACTGCAGAGAAAGTCTGGACCCAATTCTCTGGAGTTCCTCCGGGAGGTCATGTCTGAAAAATGGCTTAACCTCTGAATCACGCATCACATCTCCAATAGTTAAGTGTCGTGGTTATTGTCGTTGTACCTTGTTGATTTACAGTAAAACAGTTATTGCGCAGAAATTGAATCAGTTACACAATTTAATCGAGCAATGAATAATCGAGCAAAAGTTGATAAATAGCTTCTTATGTTATGTATTGTGATAGTTGCTTTATTGTTCTTTGTTGGCGCCAGTGAAATCTACATAACAGAGCTGTGAAATCTGAATAAGTTTCGCATTCAGCATATGAGTTTGACCGAGAAACATAGCCTGTTACATGGACATTGGAACAATGAGAATTTATAGTATGTAACTTAAAGAATAAAATATTGCTGGATGGCTGTATAATGTCAGGCTAAATTCGCATTTTCAACTGGTGAATTAATTTGCAAAAACATCCTTTCCATGGGTCATTACAGTTGTTTTTTAAGACATTTTCTTTTCACGGACTCCGATTTGGTAACTGATTTTTGAGTTAAAACAGAAATGAGAGAGCAGCAGATCTGGAGTTGTGTGAATAAAGTGAGAGAATACTGCTGATTTCGCAGTTCCAGTCTTTGAGAACAAGTATCTCTTTCCATTTCTGTCCAGCTGCACTGAATGTGAACCAAGCTCAGCCTCAGAGGACAATGGTGCTGGCAAACATCCAAGCTATAGTACACTCGAGCATCTCGTGCCAGCCATATGTTACCAGAGGATATCATCTGTGTTTCTGTACAAAGCTGCATCTTAAGGGAATTAATTTCCCTTATCTACCGTTGAGTCAGATGATTAGATCACTATGTATGGGTGATTAAGGCAAATTACTCTGAAAGCCCGGGTGCAACAGCAAAGCAAAACTGAAATTAGATATGCCTCCATGTCTTTATCGCTGTCTTACTGACTTCTTGTAGTTTGTTAGCTACCAAGCTAGTCATAAACATTTTGATGTCACAGGAGATTGCTTATGACAGGGTTATGGCTAATTTACCAACAAGCTCTATGAGCACAGGACTTTTGAGAGGCTCCAGGCAGTCACTGCATGCTGTGGTTGTTGGTCAGGAGGTGCTATGTATCCAGCAACCCCAATAGCCCTTTTTGACGTCTTTGTTTGTGCAGACAGTGAACAAAATAGAGCGAGTATATATAACAACTGTGGAGTTGCTGTTATTATAATTTTCTCTTCAGTTTTAACAAAGTTTGATAAGTGGTGAACCTCCTTGTCACTGCTTAAGCCAGGCTGATGACTACATCTGACCAATTTGGCATAACGGCAAACAAGCCAAACATCAGACTGTTCATATGCAATCTAGACAGCTCAATTTATGTTAGTATATAAATAGTAGAACTACAGCACAAGTTTTTGTTCTATGTATTGAAACTCTTAACACGTCTTATTTCCGGCTCTATTAATTTCACGATGGCTGCATTTAAAAATTACCCCTTGAAGTTAAAATGTGATACTTCTCAGACCACAAATGTAAACTGCATTCAAACCTAGTATCTTTTTAAAAGCGCTCTGGCTTGCATGTATGTGTGGCTAAAGCTCACTGCTCACCTAAAGAGCAGCTGTCATTGGCCAGGTTTCCAGTTTTTGCCCTTTGCGGTACGGTTGTGAAATTCTTTGCTGTGGTTTGCAGGGTGAGCGTGGATCAGTATGAAGGGGGCATGTGTTGAATGGCCGTGTCGTGGTTGAGTGGCAGCGCTGAGCCCGGAGCGAGGGTGAATGTAGCACCGGGAGAAGAAAAGTCTCTGTGTCCTGGGCTGTGAGAGACGGAGAGGAGGGGGGAGAAGAAGGGGCCCCATGGTTGTGGTTGAAGGAGAGAGAGTCCCTGTGCTAGCTAAAGGGTCGGTGCACAGCATAGTGT
Source organism: Paralichthys olivaceus (assembly GCF_024713975.1). NCBI lineage: Eukaryota > Metazoa > Chordata > Actinopteri > Pleuronectiformes > Paralichthyidae > Paralichthys > Paralichthys olivaceus. The sequence continues at coordinate 5,885,096 of NC_091110.1, forward strand.
GCAAAAGGATCAGGACTGGAACAGAGTTGGGGGCTTGGCAGAGGGGCTGAAGCAGGAATGGGGTGGAGGGACTTTGGCTCTGCATGCTCAAGGGGGCTTTGAAGAGGGGCTGAGGGCACTATGATGGAGGCAGGGCTCTTGTTGCTCCCAGAGTGTTTGTGATTTATTGCACACCACCAAGGGATCTCACTCCCTTCCTCCTACTCCTCAGCTTTTTCTCTTCCTCCTCCTCTTTTTTTTAATGTTTTGATAGTTCCTACAGTCAGCTCTGGCAGGGGGAAAAGAGGTGGAGAATGGAGGCTTGGAAAGGGGCCTCTTCTCTCTAAGCCACAGGGGTTTACATGAGTGCAGCAGATGTGGAGAGGGTAAGAGAGAAAGAGAAGAGGGCCGGGCTGGGAAACTATTCTGCCTCATTCCAGCTCTCAGCCTTTTTTTTTTTTTTAAACATTAAAGTGTTGCTCCTTTTCTGGGCCTCTCACTTCGGAGAATATACAAATGTTTGAGCCCGCCAAGAGAACTCAAAGAATGAAACCCAAAGAATGAAGCCTCTCTTACTTGATTGATCAATTGTTTTTATTTTAGTTTGTCACCATTTTGAAGCGAAATCATTGTTCATAATTTTTACAGATGCAAAACAAATGAATAGCTTTTGAAGGCTTCTCTATTTTTCTTAATTGATGAAATCATCTTAATCTAACCCATGCATAACATTAGTCTAGGGAAATGTGTTGAATGTGTTGTCCAACATGTCATCATTTTATCAATTTCTGTAACAACAGTGAAGTTCAGCAACAGTCAGATATTCTCATTGCCGAGGCGGTGGCTCTAAATGGTTAAATGTTTTGAGTTCTCAGTGTTCACTGTTGTTTTTTGTGTGCAATTCCCCTTTATCTTCCAACAGCCTGTCTCAGTGAACATTCTTCCCAATGTTAGAGATAAAAAAGTGAATAACTGGTCATTACACTACAAGCTCTCACAAGGTTCAGCCTACTTGCAGAGTCTTGTTTGAGGAGATATTTGACGCCATCGGGCTATCTCCTCTCTCATGACTGAAGCTTATCAGTATGTTTTTCTGTGGCTAACATAACAAAATGAGATTGCAGGTGATCATTTGAATAAATCACTGTATTTAAAATGTTTAGGGCCGTCGTCAGTACATTTTAAAGGCAGTTTCCTCTTTGTAAACATTACATATGTGTGTGGATTTACACTATATTTTTGCAATAGGCCAACTATATGAAACTTTTGTTTGAAAAAGAAACAGGGTTACTGGAAAAAGAGAGATCAGACTATACAAAGGAGGCTGTTGCAGAGAGAGCACACTGCATAGCTGGAGATTGAGATAACGTAGCTCTCCTTCTCTGGGCCTCTTTGGTACTCAGGCTGACATATGCTGTATTGAACACTCTATCTGTCAGTGCTGCTGATTTGTTCTTTCTGCTAAGAACTCATCCCTCTTTAAGACTGGACATGCAACAACTTTGGTTATGGTTAAAAAACAGTATTTAATGCAGTTCTTTCCAGAAAAGACATGCAAGTGTCACTAAATTCAGCCAATTCAGTGGCAGAATGAGCAAAGCAGGAGTTTTATAACATGATAGTTTGCACTAATAGTGTCAACTGTGGAACTAAAAGCAGCTGGGGCCAGGAATGTGTTGGCCCTTCTTTTGGTTTGGAGGGGTGTGCACAGACTGCATGGTAGACTGATTTGTAGCTTTGTGATGAATCAGTATTGTGCTAAGTGCTGATTGCAGTAACTTGGTGCACAATGCAACTGGACAATAAATGGTTGCACACTGAATAGGAGCCCAGCGATTGCTGTTTTACACTGTCATTGTTATCAGTGTACATGCTGCCGGTACGAAGCTAATTTTGACTAATTTAGATTAGTTTTGTCTTTTTGAATTGGTATATTGTTTTTATTAGGTGTAAAGCAATTATTGTCCCATTGTCCTACCGTTAGTAGGAGGTGCAGAACTGGAGTTTCTGAAATTAATGTTTTGAAGCGTTAAATGTGAGTGTTTATGTTTGGGAAAATATGTGTAAAAGACAGATTTATGCCTCTTATAATTGTAACAAAAGCACATGAGAGAGAAATCATTTCCTTGATTATAGTTGGTTGGTTCTTGGTTCATCTAAATTAAAAGTGTGGTAAATGCCTACAATTAGGACGACAACTATCATTCTTTTTAAAATAGCAAAATGCTAAAAATAAAAATTGGCATATTCTCATCTTGTGATTTTGATTTTTACTTTGCCCCTGAGCCTTACAATATTTTGCTGTTTACTGATGTGCCAGAGAAGGAAAGGGAGTATAATTTAAGGTCCCAGTATGGCTCCAGACTGCAAACATTTTTTGAGTGTGAGTTAAAATTTCACGTGGTCACATTCGTGTGAGTGCATGATGATCAGTTGGCTGATGTTGAAAGTAGCACTCTTTTTTTATAACTGGCTCACTTGGTCTTACCTTACCCGCACTCTTCCTGCTTGCACAGCCCTGCCAGTCAATCCATTTAGCTGTCACTGTGATTATAAAATGAAGCAGCCTATAGCTGATTATTTTTTTAAAACAACAGAGCCAACAAAAGGTCCCTGACTCAGACACAAATGATGAGAGAGTAGGCTGCAGGGAGAGTGACTTTTTCTTTCCAGTTTAACACAATTCTTGAAACTTTAAAGTTGCACAATAACTACAAAACCTGCAGGGACCGATCCATCACCTGTAAATGGTCATTACCTTCAACACTTCTCATACAAGTACAAGAAAAACTCTCGTTCACAGACATTCGAATCTGTGCTCTTAACTTGGAAGAACCAGTGCTACCAGTGCAAAAGATATTCAGGAGCTCAGCTCTGCTCTTTGTAATTTTGCTTCACCAACTGCATTAGCGATTAAATCCAGACTTGTATGGTATTGTGTTCATGAAAGTGCGAATAACAGTTTCATTACTTGATTGTGTGCAGAGAATGAAGGCTGAATTGGCAAATCTTCTTTACTGGAGTTAGGGCATGTCTGCAAGCAGGATTAAGAAAGAGAGAGAATAAAACAGAAAGACACAAGGAAGTGGTACAATAAGACAGGTGAGATTAGAGAGGAACTCAAAGTCAAGGGGAACAGAAAAGGTATTTGAAATATGTTATGTATTAAGAGAGGGAGGGAGACAAGGTGGACGGACGTGTGTGGAGCCACGTGCTGTGGAGGTGTGGCGTTACATAATCATTTGAGCTAGATAGATCATAGGCTTAAACGCTTCAGTTATACTCAACCTAGAAGTAATTTATCTAGTTTTTGTCACAGTGCCAGTCACTTCTATTAAAATAGAATCAATTATTTTACTTCCCGTACCTCTCAATGTGCACTTGCAAAGCAGAGGAATACTCTGTCAGAGCAGTTGGAGCACACCCTTTTAGTTTAAAATTCACATTGCAGTTACACTACTTTTTACACCCTAAATCCCACAACCATCACCTTCTCCTTTTTCTCATGTATTAGTTTATGATATTATAACTGCAGGACTTTTTCACAGTTTGACAGGACAAATGAAAAACCTTGTCCCATATTTAATTGTTGTATATGGCACAAAAAGGGAACTGTTTGAGGAACTTTAAGGGGTTTCTGTTTCACTTCTCTAATTAAACTTAAAAAAAAGTCTGCATTATGGCAGAAGCTTGGAAAAGGAGCTGCAGTTTTACAGTGTTTTCAATGATCCTTAAATAGTGTAGACAGTATTGAACAGTCTGAACGGGACACATCTGTCAGTCTGTGCTCACGGATCAATCGTTCCGACATTAAATTATCCCACTATATTTTAATTTAACATAATTAAAAGCAGTTCCATCATTTGTGTGGGGTGCTTTGCAAATTGAACACAAATGTAAAAAAAAAAGAAGCTACTTCAAGCAGTAATAAGATTTTAAATGTGGCCTGAATCCTGATTCAAACTCGTTTGCAAGCCAGAAAACTGTTTACATGTCTAGGGTGGTTGCTCAGTGTTACCCAGTCTGCTCTCTATAGGGTTAATTGTCAATATGTAGCAACAGTCATCTCATTGGCTGTTCCTAAGCTCTTGCATTTCATCTTCCAACCTGCAGAAGGCGACATTGCCTTCCCTTTTTGTACTTTCCTCAGCTTAGAGCTGTATCACTCATTCTCTGTAGTACTAGCTGTAAAGTATGTCAGTTGCTCCCATGCCAATTCTTTCATATATATATATTTTTTATTGCTGAGTGCTAAATGCACTCAGCACTTTAGCTGCAGCCCTTTTCATTAACAGCACTGTACAGACTGTACTCCACATTTATACTTTTGCATGATAATTTGTACCTCTTGCTCTATAATGTTCTGTCACGTGTGGTGTGATCTCCTTTGAGTCGGTTATCAACTTTTACTGGCGTGCCCCAACTAGACCTTTTTCAGACAAGAAGGAATGGTATAACCTGAAAATGCAGGTTACTTGAGTGGGCCCTCTAAATTTAACCTAAGTGTGTGCTATCTTTAGTTTGTCCATGGTGCCCCAGCCCTGTCCTGCCCACAGTCTGCAGTTCGTTCGGTTTAGACATACCATTTGAGCCGGGGTGATTGTCCCCCTCACACCGCAGCAGCACCAGTGGCAGCTGCATTGACTTCCTCGACCTGTGGTTGACTGACTGACTACTGGCTGGCTGAGGCTTTTTGGGATACCATGAGAGCAGTCTGCCAAACATGCAGGCTTGTAGAGACACGTCCAAGGGGCCCCTGTCTTCGTACTTTCCTCTCCCAAATTGCCTCAGAAACCAGCTGAAATCTGAACAGTCTCAAAATGTGTGTAGCCCCTCAGCTGTTCCACACAAAGCAAAACAACAGCAATAGATGTTGTTACAGCACTAACTCTGGAGAAAATAATGTTGTCTATGTTTCTAGGATTGATTACATCAACAAGAGTGATCATAATCTTGCTACAAAATTTACAAAAAACGGCACCCTTCTAATGTGCCACTTGCAAACTATAAAACATTTTATTAAAACCTATTGCACCTATTTGCTCCATGGCAGAAAAGCTTCCTAGTTTTAGCTTCTAAATTTGGTAATTTGTTTGTATTTGTATGTGTTTCCATGGTAAGAAGATGTATCCAGTCGGAGCATGTTGATCGTTTGATTTCGTGCCAAGGCATCTCAGAAGTCATCACTGATAGCTTGAAACATTTCTGTCATATTTTGTCTGCTACTTGATACAATTCCATTGGTGCCGAACCTATCACATCGTTGACAGTACCAAGAAGTAACTCTATCTCCAGCCTGTACTGAGTCACTTATAGGCCATCCGTGTATGGAGTAAATAAACACAAACCTGGGGAGCACTTTGAAGAGTCTTTTGTTTTTAGGCGTTATAGCAAGCTGCAAGCAGATGTTTTCTATTGATCCTTATGTTTAAAAGTATCTGGCGTTTTTTTGGCAGAAATGTTATCTTTAATAAAACCAGGCAAACCTGGGATTTTGCTGTTGTTAATTTTTATGGATATGAACAGTGGGAAGTTGGGTAGGTTGTGGGTTAAATTTAGCTTCAGGTTGTGATTTGAGTTTCTCAGAAAAAGGATGGCTGTAAAATGGCAGCCGTGTTGGATATCTTGTCTGAGAGAAAGGTTACACTTCCAAGGTGTGCGATGGCAGCACTGCGTGTCTCGATCTCTATTTAGGGAAACTTTGGTGTTCCATCTCAGAGTTCACTGCTTCTGAGAAAAAACCCCCTCCCGCTCTGCAGTTCCAATAATGTCTTCCAGATGACCAGTTGTCCTACATGGAGTTTTTTGTGTGTTCTGTGGTTAGAAGGACTTTGGTAATCCACTTTCTTCACACGCAACATGCCAGCCTGTTTGCTGCGCTGGCCAAAGGGGATGTGGAATTGGATGAAATGGTTCATTATTTGCATGATTGAACATTCTTTGGTAGGAGAGTATAGGTCCTCGGTAATGACTAGCATGCATGCATAAATGCAAGCAGTAGTTGGAAGTTTTAATGTGCAATTCTGAAAAAATGTGGCAATTTTTAAGGTAGGAAAAAAGACAAATATGGTTGCTAGAAAGGCTTCCATTCATAGTTTCTCAGCATTTTGAATCTGCAGACTCAACGTTGAACAGTTGAGCCTTTCAGAAAAGTGCCCTTTCAAAATGTACATTTGCAAATCCAAATAAAGTCCCTGCCAACCCCTGCATCCTTTCAAGTCCACACCTGGGTACGAAGTTCTAAAGGAAAAAGTCAGACCTGGCTTACCTCATATCACAGGCTATTTGCTTAGTTCCTTGGTCCAGCAAACGTTAACTTCAGTGCTCAGCACCTCATTTTTTTCAATAAGTCTGTTGTAAATACTCACCTTATACTTTTGAAGCCAGTGCTTTGGTCTCGTACCTGCTTTTGAAGTTCTCAGTACTTCATAAGTCATGCACCTAATCAACAGTTACTGGTCCAGATCAACTTCAGCCCTCGCTCTTTCATTTATCATAAACATTCACCATAGCTTCAGTGACTGACGGGGGGATAAGAACTTTAAATTCTCTCTGTACTACTTAACTTTGTATTTTTAATTCTGTTGCGTGAATTTGCTGATACAAGTTATAACTCACCTAAATTGTGTACAACCCATTCATTGTGACCATTCACCACAGAAAGAGTGAAATCCCCCTAAAGCGATGGTATTTTCACAACAGCCAGAAGGATGAGGCATTGTATTGTTTTATTAGGTCTAAATTTAAAAGCTTTTTAAACAAAGCTCTTCTATACTTTAAATGCTGTGAAAGATATTTTTTCATTTTACATAAATGCAAACATTCATTTGTAGCAAAGGAGAAAAACTGTCTTCCATTGCTCAAATTCCTCCTGGGGCACTGAGTTCTAATTCTTTCATCAGTCGTTCATCATAGGAATATTTTAAAATGATAATACAGCCCTTTATTATAAATTGCTAATTATAGCTGAACTTAATTATTTCAAGCAAAACAACTGATTGTGGACTATTTTCAAAATTGGCTTCATATAAAAGAGTTTAGTAACTGTTGCTGTTTTATTTGTGTTAAGTAACTGGGAATGTTGACGTTTTGTGTGTGCTACAGTGATGAAAAACTGTATGGGGAAAAAAAAGATGCTCAGATGCACAACTCTCAGTGCAAAATTTATTTTAGATTGGTGAACTGGTTATGTCAACATTATAGCACATATATTATGTGGCACAGGTTGATATTGGAATTACACCGATAATGAGTTTTGATGACCTTAGTGCTATTTCCATGGTTTTAGCTATTCAGTCGGGACTGGTTGATAACTTGTTACCAGTAGGCAGCATAAAAAATGTAATTAGACAAAGCACTGACCCCCTGATTTCATTTCTAAAAAAATCTTCTATGTTTTTGTCTCCTCCAGGCCTCTGTCTGCTGGACTTAGTCGAGCAGTTTTCCCCTCCAGAGACCGCTCCACCCATGCTGGCCAGACTGCTGGAAACCATCGAGAGGAAAGGTGAGTCCAACATCCTGACATGCTCCTGCACTTGTGCATCATATTAATATTGACTAGAATTGATTTTCTCTTTTTAACCACATTTGACTGGAACTGATGACTTATTTGACTTCATGATGTAAAAATTATTAGTTTTGTCAATAAATGTTAATGAATGGTCTTATACTGATTATTTGCAGGTCTGGATAACCCCACTTTATATCGAACATTCACTGCTGGAGCTGGACTTGAAGTCAGACAGTATTTCGAATGTGGTAAGCGTTTTTTCAAACCTATATGAAACTTGCAAGTTTCCGAAGATTGTTTGCTAGAGACGAATACATAAGAGGAAGTCTCAGATGAAAAAAATTTGACACTAGCAGTGATGATGAATAGAGCATGGTGTGAGGTGACGTAAAAGAGATTTGTTTGTGAGCAGACACCATAGATTAATAAAAAGAAGAGAGAGTGCCATGTTTTGGAAAGGTTTTATTGTAGATTGTATTTAAATATTTCACTGTGCAAGAATGAATTACAGTATTAAACTTTGTCTGCTGGTTGTTTTGCATTTCAGATCCTCCCTCAGCAGACCTGGATCAGTTTGAACTTTCGGTCCTATGTGATGGTCTGCGCAGGTACTTGCAGGATCTTCCACAGCCCGTCATCCCCTCTGCAATATATGCTCAGATGGTTCTCACAGCCAAAGGTGAGAACAAACGTCAGAGCGGATATAGTGTTAAATTGTGTTCGATACAGGGTGTCTGAAACAGAAGTGCTCACGTAGTGAACCCCTGCTCTACTTAGTACTTCAAACAATAAACCACAACCTCGTCAGTGTCATACGGCCTCTTAAAGACGAGATTAACATTGTCACTCGGTTTTTTCTTTTTTTATCTTCATGCACTTTTTCCTCAATGTTATAAACAGTATATAATCAGCTGCTCTGTGTCTCGCTGCATTGGTTGCAAGTGCAGGCAACATTCTCACACCACATACTGTTCCGTAACGCTGCATTCTCTTGCTGTCACATGGCCAGAAACAGGATATCTGTGGTTAATGGGAACTAAAACAAGCTTGAAAGTTTATCTCAAGCATCTCTGAGCAGCCAATCACCTGCCAGTGTACCTTACGCTCATTGTCAACCACACAATCTCTCTGCGGTCTTCAATCTGAACTGCACATGTCACTTTTTCCATGTCTTCATTGTTTAAAGAGACATGTTTCATTTAACACTCCTGTTTGATCTTGGCAGGGTTTAATGTTCTATCAGTTTTTTACTGTCTTGCTGACCTTTTCGGTCGTTCTCATCTGTTTCAACAGAGGTGGCGAATCCTGAAGAATGTGCCCAGCTGCTACGTCGCATTGCCAGCACCCCAAGCCTGCCTCCCCAATACTGGCTTACTCTCCACTGTCTGCTAAGGCATTTCGCTAGAGTGTGCCATAACGGCTCCAAGAACTTGCTCTCTGCTAGAGCCCTTGCCGAGATCTTCAGCCCTGTGTGTTTCAGACAGCAAGCCACCAGGTCAGTGTCAAAGCAGCGAGACCACGCACCACCTCTGCATTCTCTGTTCTGTCAAAGATAGACACTCAGACAGCAGACAGACAAGTGTGTAGGCTCAGTCATGCAACACTGAGACATGCAGACTCAGACATGCGCTCCTGCAGCCACTGACATTTGCGTAGGCCCACATGCACACACATTCAGAGCACAGCCTGTCAGGCACTCATGGGTTTTAGCTGTACATGGATATAGGTTGGGGCTTTTCTACTTACCAGCTGTGCTGCACAATTATCATGGCTAAGCCTGAATTACCATCAGATTGAAACCAGCATAGAGCAGCAGCGACACTAAATCACCTGGGCTGTAAAACAAAGACTTAATTTAACCTGCTCTCCCTCTACAGTTGTGAACCCAGCCTGGATACTCACATCAAGATCATCGAGGTTCTGGTGACCAGTGAGTGGAGTGAAAGTCAGGCTGCTCCAGGTAAAATGTCATTTTTGCATTAAGTATTTAAATCCTGCTAATTTTAGAGGTTGATGCTCACAATAGTACAACATCATTGTTTAGTTAGAAATAAAAAATTAAGAAATATTGCTGCTTATTAGTAAGGGACTTCTGTGCATTTATTATCTGATGAAGTAAATAGTCGCATGTCATGCAGGGACTAAATTCCTGCAGAATATGAACTCAGGGTACTTGAACCCTATTAATAGCTCAAAGAAAGGTGTTGAGACTTTCAACTGCTGCAGTTGTGGAGGGCCACTGGGTACACTGCCATGATAAACTACTGACATTGTTATGTTTGTTTGGTTTAACATCTTTGTATATTATCATGTACTAGTTAGTTGATACACATGTCCTAATCTTTAATAGAGAACAGTTTGAATTAGGGAGACAGTGTTTCTAAAGGTTAAGCTGCAGCTTACAAATTATTTTGTCAGAAATAAAATTGACACTTCTTTAGAAGTTAATGACATGGTGCAATTACGTACAAGGTTCTAATAGGATTTTAGATTTTTGTGTTTGTAAAGCTTTTGGATTTAACTGCAAAATGAATGTGAAGAAGCCCATTGATAAAATCTTGTTTGACATTCTGGCTGGTAATATTTCAAATGCTAAGCTGCACAAAGTCAGTTTTCATGGCTGTTATAGTGGTGGTCTGCATAGATGAAGCTGGTGTGGTGGTGTGAGTGCAGCCCGTTGCGTGGCACAGTTATGTTTTTACAGTGCTAGTTAAAAGCACTGTCGTTGGCTGGGCCAGAGGCCCAGGACTGGCTGTGGCTGTTCAAACATTTTATTACCTGTTAGAGCTATTTATAATGGTCCTGTGCATGGCCCACTCTCAGCTGTCAGTAATTTGCACCTGCGGGAGCACTTTGGCAGTGGGACAGATGGATGGATGAAGGATGGAAGGGTGAATGCACAGACGAGCAAAGACCAAAAGGCTTTTAGTTCTTTTATACACACACTGACATACATACGTTAAACATTGCTGTCAAACATAGGATTAAGTTCAGGCATGCTAAACTGGTTTCAGTCACCTGTGTCATGCAGATAACACACGAGAGAGAGAGAGAGAGAATAGCCTTCTTCGTAAACACACATGTACATTCTGTACATGTGGTTCTGTGAATGACCTGTGTGTGTGTGTTGGTGTGTCTGCGTGCCTCCTCCCAGTTACTGCGTGCCTATTTTAAGTAAGCAACAAAAGGCCCACTTTGATTTGGTTGGCTGGAAAGTCGGCCTACTCCACAGAGCACTTCTTGTTAACTGAGGGCAGCTTCCAGTTTTTACCCCCCCCCGCCCCAATCGGTCCTCCCTCTGCCTAGATCTCCACATGTCCTCCCTGCCTCAAAGTGCCCAGCTCAGCAAATATTTGAAACTTTGCAAGTTAATCATAAGACCGAACACCCCCCTCCCGCCTCCTCCTTTACAAACAGAGACGGAGGGAGAGAGGGAGTGACCAAAGAGTCAGAGAGAGACACGCAGGCACACACACAGCTGGCACGAGTGGCTGCTTTCAGAAGAGGCAGTGCTGACACCAGAGCAGCTACTGTTAATCATTAACTACCTGCCTCCATGCGAGCAGGCCTTAGCCTCACCAAGCTCTGAAAGAGAGAGGCATAGAGGAGGAGACAGAGAGGAGGAGACTTGGCCTTTTATCACACTCGCAGCAGGAACCGAACAGTCAGTAAGCTAGACAGTCGCATGTTGCACCTGCTTCACACCGAGAGGATTACCTGGATTTCATTAAGAAGCATATAAAGCCGTAGCCTTCTAAGAATTAAAACAAGCCACATCCAGTTTTTCTCTGTGGCCTAAACTATGAAATGGAGCTTTACTGGCGGACTTGAAAGTAACTCTGTTGGATTTAACTCACCTTGTGGGAATAAAAGAGAAGCTAAAAAGAAGAAAGTTTTGATTCACCAAAACATGCACAACTTGCAACGTAAGTTTGACGATCTGCTTCGTTTTTTTTTTACCTTCTTAACTTTGTCTCAAGAAAGTGAAACATTGTGTGTTTGCTGCATTTGCCTGCGGGCTATGACAAAAAGGGCTGCATTGGTAGAATAAGACACAAATACCACAGCTTAAGGAAATAGATCAAGAATAAAAGGCTTTTTTTTTTCCTTTTAAGCTTCTATTCATAGCTATCAGCGAACAGATTTGCCCAGAGCCACTTCTCATGTCGTGTAGATATGAGCTATTCTTACTTACTGTATTAATAACTCTGTATTGCTCTGAGACATGCTGATGAATATTAAGAGTCCACATTCAGACATACTGCTCAAAGAGACCCTAAAATAAGTTGTGCGAGGCTACAATAGATATATAACTTATTTTAAACCCTGTAGAAATAGTTGAAGAAAGCTGTCTTTAGCTGTCTTCCTCATTTAGGTCTCAGATTTTGACATTATAAAACATTAATTCCAACACACTGGTTTGTTTTGAGTGTGATGTCTTTCATTACTTCTTAAGCATGAAGAGTTTTAAGAACCATCTTTTCATTGAATGTAGAAGGATGGCGGCTGCACTCCACTTGAATCCTCAGACTCTACCAGGAACTAGCTCTATTTTAATTTCACTCAGGAAATCAAGGGAGCTATCTCTGTCTTACTGAGTGTCACGCTGTGGGATTACAGGCGTATTTGGGAGCTCTGGGTGCCGCTGACCAGGCCAAGCATTATAATTTAGCTGCGTACGTGCTGCTGCAGCAGAGCTGGCTTTGTCTGCGTGCCATCAGTAGGACGGACTAAACCTCTGCACGGCATGCAGAGAGGAGGGGCTGAGCAACCTGCAGGAGAGCGAGCGAGCGACTGAGCTCACACAGAGAGAGAAAGAGAGAGAGAGAGGATCAGAGAGGAAAAGCATGGAACAGGTCCTTCCCCCATCTGCTTGTGGAGAGATGCTGCACATTTTCTCTTAAGATGGATGCTGGATGCTGCAGAGAGAGAAATATGAGTTATTCCAGTTTTCTATTTAGCTGCAGCGTTGTGAAGAATTGAAGCAGGGAGGTAAAAGGTAATGGGCTTTCAGAATGACCTCATCGCTCTCAGGAAATGAAAGATGCAGGAGTGGTTGGTGACAGACCCCCAGTGTGATTGGCTGTGGTAAGTGATGTAACACGTTACTGAGCAGGCTGCCCTTAATGGTTTTTCAAACTGACGTTTCGGTGGATGTATGAAAAAACTGTTTACTGTGCCTCTTCAGGGAGATTGTTGCAGTTAATGTTATATTGCAAGCTGTCTTTGTATTGAAATGTGGGTGTGGAGCTGTTGGCAGGAAAATCTTTGATAAGACTGGATTGTTCAATTGTCTGGTTTAAAGAATTAGAAATTGAGAGATCAGGTTGGATGGCACATGTATTGAGGAGTGAATAAGAACATAACATGTGCATTTGTGGTTGAAGTGCCAGGCTGCATCCTGCAGAGATAATAAACCTCTGCATTTTATGCCATGTCACAGTTGTATCTGATGAATGGTGCTTGCAGTTTGAAGTTTTGAATTTGAAAAGTCTATAGCGGCAGCAACGGTGTTAAAGAAGAGGGTGTGAACAAAGGCAGTGCAGATTTGTGGGTTAAAAATAACCTGCTACCTTAGTTCTGCTTCTGCTAGCTTTACTGAGAAGCTGTCAGCCTGTGAGCAGCCGCTGCAGATCTAAGATTCTTTATAGGTTGAGTGTATCTGCGTCCAGAGCACAGACACAATGTCACTCTTGAGTGCTGCTTTAAAGCTGCAACAGGAAAAGCTAATTCTGGTTATTCAAAATTAAAGCTGAATTATTGCTGCTGTTAATTGCTCTCCCCCAATCAGCTGAATATAAATAATCTCTTTATTAACTCCTGATTATCTTTTTCTATCCATCTTAAGTTAAAAAAAAGGGCTGTAATTAAACCCTTTTCCTGCTTTCTTATTGAGAAAACGTTCGTGTTATTGGTGTCAGTGTTCATTGCCATCAGTTTTATGTGCATAATAATGCGAAGCTGTATTAGCAGCTAATATTTTGAGCGAGCCCCTTTTTTTGAATGAAATTCATTCTCCCTGACTCACACCCAATCTCTCCTCCCACTGCCTCTCTCTCTCTGTCTCTCTGCTGAAGAGGTGCGGTGTTTTTCCAGCCCTATTAAATCAATGGAAAAAGGATGAGAGACAGCCACTGTGTTTGCGCGTGTGCGTATGTGATTCAGAGCGTGTGCAGGATGCTTGATTTCCCTGCAAAATTGAATACAAACATTGTGGCTATTGGTTTTGGTATTGTGTATTTTCTGCAGCATAATGTACCTCCAGTCTCATTAGAGGCATCATTATGCGTCAGGAAAAAATCTGGCATTTATTTCAAGCTGTGGGCAGGTTGTTGTAAAAGTGAGCGCACACACAGGCTCCAGTTCCTCTGCAGCTGGTTTATTTACACTCTCTATCCACTCCTCTTGTCCTCACAGCTCTACCTCCTAAGCCGCCCAAGCCCACATCTGTGACTAACAACGGTATGAACAACAACATGGCTCTGCAAGACGCCGAATGGTACTGGGGAGACATCTCAAGAGAGGAGGTCAATGAAAAACTGAGGGACACCGCAGATGGTACGTTTTTGGTGCGTGATGCCTCGACGAAAATGCACGGAGACTACACTCTGACTCTGAGGTGAGCCTCCTCCTTCCTTCAGTATGGAATCATTTTCTCTTGTCTACAACGATTTCTTGTCAACAGTTGGTTTAACTATTTCTCTCCCTTCTTTTTGTCAACAGGAAAGGAGGTAACAACAAGCTCATTAAAATATTCCATCGGGATGGGAAGTACGGCTTCTCTGACCCACTGACCTTCAGCTCAGTTGTTGAGCTCATCAACCACTATCGCAATGAGTCACTGGCTCAGTACAACCCCAAGCTGGATGTCAAGCTGCTGTATCCGGTCTCCAAACACCAGCAGGTAAGACATTAGCACATTTAAAAACTACCACACTTAAACCTGCAGCCTTTTGCATTGCTGATTGTGAATCTTATGGATTTTAGGATCAGGTGGTGAAAGAAGACAACATTGAAGCTGTTGGGAGGAAGCTCTGTGAGTACCACCAGCAGTACCAGGAGAAGAACAAGGAGTACGACCGTCTGTATGAGGAATACACCCGAACATCACAAGTGAGTACCGCCCTCGGTCAAACTACCATCAAGAATTTTACATTGATATCTGAACACCGTGTACTAATACTGTGCTTCCTTCTTCCAGGAAATCCAAATGAAAAGGACAGCGATTGAAGCGTTTAACGAAACCATAAAGATCTTCGAGGAGCAATGCCAAACACAAGAGCGGTACAGCAAAGAGTATATTGAGAAATTTAGGAGAGAGGGCAACGACAAGGAGATCCAGAGGTAAGAATACACTGCACTTTCCAAGTCACCTGAAAAGATGCAACATTAACACATATGTTTCATTAATAAAAACAATCTGTTGTTTTCAGGATCATGGGGAACTACGAAAAGTTGAAATCGAGGATAAGTGAAATCGTAGACAGCAAACGCAGACTGGAGGAAGATCTGAAGAAACAGGCGGCAGACTACAGAGAGATCGACAAGAGGATGAACAGCATCAAGCCCGACCTCATCCAGCTCCGCAAGACCAGAGACCAATATCTTATGTAAGCACTCACACAGCGGCTCTACTGCTCCTGAAACTTGTGCTTCCCTCCAGAGAAAATAAAATCAATCTGTCCTGGTTTCTAACGCCCTTGTGTTCTCCCTCTCTCAGGTGGTTGACCCAGAAGGGAGTCAGACAGAAGAAACTCAACGAGTGGCTTGGAATCAAGAACGAGAACACAGAAGAGTGAGTGTCGTTTAACTTTGAACAAATGGGCACAAGATGCAAATGATATTGCCTCACAACTTACATTCGCCTGCATCTCGTTTTTTTTCTAGTCAATATTCTATGGTAGACGATGATGAAGACCTTCCTCATCACGACGAGCGGTCCTGGAAACTGGGCAACATCAATCGACTACAGGCGGAGGCGCTCCTCCAGGGCAAGAGAGACGGAACATTCCTGGTTCGAGACAGCAGCAAAGCAGGATGCTACGCCTGCAGTGTTGTGTACGTATCACTTTATGTGCTCTGTTCAAACTGCTGATAAAAGATAGTCGGCTCATCAGACTGCTGATCCCTCACTACCTTAAGATCAGGCTTGGAATACATTTTTGAACAAATCAATTATTTGACTTGAACAGGAGAAATGATAACAGCCTCTTCAGATGTAAATATGAGCCTGTGATTTGTTTTAAAAACTGATGAACCTATTTCTTTATGGTTGAGACAGATATTAATTAGTCTGTCAAGTAAAAACGGTCAGAAACAACACTGCATATTCTGACTGGGATTGTCTTTGTCTTTTCAGCGTGGACGGTGAGGTGAAGCACTGCGTCATCAACAAGACCCCCTCAGGTTATGGCTTTGCCGAGCCGTACAACTTGTACAGCTCATTAAAGGAACTCGTACTTCACTACCAGCACACGTCTTTGGTCCAGCACAATGACTCTCTGAATGTGACGCTAGCGTACCCAGTCTATACCCAGCAGAGGCGGTGAGGACCCGGATGTAGCCACATGGACACACAAGAAAAGGCCTCATGGGAGTTGGAGATTCATGTCCTGGGACTCTGTGATTTAAAAACAAGGCTGTAGTGCCTAACTCAGACTTAAACAGAGGAAAAGACGCAATAAAGCCTGAAACATTTCAATGACTCTGCCTGACCACGAGCCTGAGGCGAGTCTGAATGTAGATTTCTCTTTTGCATTTTGTGGGAGCACAGAATCAAGCGGAAACTGCTGAACTCCCCCAGTGGAGGACATATGAGGCCTTTTCCCAACGGTGCTTGTTCTTTTTCAAAGCTTTACCAGCCGGAATGTCTAATCGCAGCAGATAAACTCTTCAGATGGAACTGTACCCACCGGCCACAATTTTTTCTTTTTCCACTTTCTTTTTCCTTTCACATCATTTGTGTGTGTATCTGTGTGTGTGAATGTGTTTGTTTCTGCACAAGTGTTTGTGTGTATGAAGCTGAGTGAGTGTGTGATTGTCCATGTGACCAAAACTCATAGAATCAGGAAACTGTGTGATGTCAGGGGCTGTGTAACACATTCACTTGTGTTAACCGTTCAGTAGCAAACCATGGATCAGCTAATAAATGTAGCAAAATGGCACTTTTAAACAAAGTTTTAATTTTATTTTATTTTTGTTTTTGGAAAAGACTCTTATGTACTTTTATCAAAAGAGCATAGGTGGACAAGACGTCGGCATCCCGCCTTCTAACTGTTATAGCGCAGAAGTAAACTTGATCTTTACTGTGGGCAGGTGAAACTATGACTGGACTCACAATTTCATGTACATCTGTGAAAATGTGATGTATCAAAGTGCACCATACCAAAAAGGATCAGTTCCTATTTAGTTATACCCTGATCTGCTATGCAATTCTTTCTCCATTGTTTTATTCTGTTTCAACCCACAATATAAGCTTGTTTTATTGCTTGTAAAATATATTTTCCTGTGTAAATATCCAAGAGGATATTTTGTGTCGAAATGCCAAGATACGATAAGAAAACTGCTTATGATTTTTAAAGATAATAGACATTATTATTTTACTTTAACAACAGGTATACAGATGGAAAAATGAGTATTTTATTAGTCTCTGGCTTCAAACTAATGTTCTTCTCAGGCAGAGCCTTTTGAGCATTCGAGCTGCTTCAGTCACAATTTCTCAGAGCTAAGCCTACACGCAGTTCTTGGTTGAAATAGACAAAGAAGGTTTGATGACTCAGAATGGGATGATGGGATTGTAGGACCCTTATCAACCATAACCATGAAAACAGTATAGATTTATTTTGTTATAAAATATATATGTTCCCACATGAGAATATATGAAAGTAGACTGGTGTTTTCAACCGATGGATATTGTTATTAAAGATCACTATACATTGTCCGCTTAGAATTTTTCTGTATCAGAAAATCACTGTGCTTACATGGGTGGAGCAGCTCATTTCAGATAGTCTGTAATTCATAATTCAAAGATAACACGTGCCAGTGGAATCCTTACTTGACCCCATCTCTCATCTAGTTTCTACACGTCCACCGTCAAATGATTGGTACAAATGGTGAAGACCCAGTGGGCTGGTGGAAACCTCAGCAAATATTTGAAATGACTTAGTGTTTTAAGTATCAGGTCACAACCACAACTACTTTGTCACCCTTGTTAAGCTGAAAAAAATGACTAATTGGATCTCTCAAATGACAAAATGTCTGCTGTTTATAGTATATATTTTCTAAACCTATTTTAAATCATAGATATACCTGCCATGAAATTATTCAAAAGGTTTGTCCCTCGAAATGTAGGCATGGTCTGCAACAGCTGTCGAGCTAAACTGTTCATATATCTTTACGTAACAAATGAGTTGTAAATGTAATCTTGATTATTGCTTTCTTCGGCCGGCACAATTTCTATTTGTAGTTAAAGGTCTACATGTATAACAACAGCCGCTGCTTGTGTCGCCTCCTGTCAGAAGAAACGACCCCAGTGTTTTCACCTGATATGAGAAAAAAGCTGTGTGAAATACGACCATGTGAGAAATTGAAGCATGGAAAAACAACCCCTCGATGGCAGGCCAGTTGTGCAGCATCGACTACACAACTGAGTTCAAAGCGTAAAATGTGTTGTAGATACACTCGACCAAATTATTCATCCAGGATTAATTTTTAGCACATTGATATTAACAGTCATTTATCCTAGGTTTTATTGGTTCTTTCAAAGCCGTTAACAGATGTTATGGATACAATGTCATATCTGACGTTTCTTTTTACAAGAAGTCGTCTGACTTTGATTAACCCCCCCCCCCCCCAACAGCTGCTGGCATGAACTTTTATTGTGAAAATATTTTCTTTTTCTTTGTATAGTTCTTGGACAACAGCACCATTATTTTCCTGACCCTGATTCTGGGCTGTATGATTATTTTAGGTGTCTTTTTTTTTTATTTAAGGCTCATCTTTTGTGGGTGTCCCAGACATGATGATTGGATTGAGATTCACCAGTGTTCCCCAGTTTTGCTTCAAATCTGTATTGGGCTTTGTTAAATACAAAATAAAACACTTCTTTTTAAAGAAACAAGTCTTGTTTTGGTTTGTTGTTGAATCAAATATGATACTCAATTTGTATTCCCTCAGCATTTAAGGCTGAGGAATGGAATACAGTGGACGTCTGTTATTGTTTTTCTTCCTATACTTTGAAGTTTGTGTCCGACCATAATGACAATATACTAATATACTAAAACTACTGTCACGCCTTACTTCACATTTTTATACCTCACGATACTATGTGGATCAATAACCATACTATAAGATGGCGTTTTTATGCATTACTATACTATGGCCTATTTTTATACCTTATAATACTATAAAGTTTTTATGCCTTACTATACCATGACCATTTTATACTGTGAAGTTTTTATGCCTTACTATACGATGGCCTTTTTATACCTTATAATACTATAAAGTTTTTATGCCTAACTATACTGTGACCATTTTATACTATGAAGTTTTTATGCCTTACTATACTATGGCCTATTTGTATACCTTATAATACTAATAAGTTTTTATGCCTTACTATACTATGACCATTTTATACCTTATCATACTATGAAGTTTTTATGCCTTACTATACTGTGACCATTTTATACAATGAAGTTTTTATGCCTTACTATACTGTGACCATTTTATACAATGAAGTTTTTATGCCTTACTATACTGTGACCATTTTATATCTTATTATACTATGAAGTTTTTATGCCTTACTATACTATGTCCATTTTATACTGTGAAGTTTTTATGCCTTACTATACCATGACCATTTTATACTATGATTTTTGTATGCCTTACTATACTATGACCATTTTATACCTTATTACACTATGAAGTTTTTATGCCTTACTATACTATGACCATTTTATATCTTATTATACTATGAAGTTTTTATGCCTTACTATACTATGACCATTTTATACTGTGAAGTTTTTATGCCTTACTATACTATGACCATTTTATACCTTATTATACTATGAAGTTTTTATGCCTTACTATACTGTGGCCTATTTTTATACCTTATTATACTATGAAGTTTTTATGCCTTACTATACTATGACCATTTTATACCTTATTATACTATGAAGTTTTTATGCCTTACTATACTATGACCATTTTATACCTTATAATACTATGAAGTTTTTATGCCTTACTATACTATGGCCTATTTTTATACCTTATTATACTATGAAGTTTTTATGCCTTACTATACTATGACCATTTTATACCTTATTATACTATGAAGTTTTTATGCCTTACTATACTATGGCCTATTTTTATACCTTATAATACTATGAAGTTTTTATGCCTTACTATACCATGACCATTTTATACTATGAAGTTTTTATGCCTTACTATACTATGACCATTTTATACCTTATTACACTATGAAGTTTTTATGCCTTACTATACTATGACCATTTTATATCTTATTATACTATGAAGTTTTTATGCCTTACTATACTATGACCATTTTATACTGTGAAGTTTTTATGCCTTACTATACTATGACCATTTTATACCTTATTATACTATGAAGTTTTTATGCCTTACTATACTATGTCCATTTTATACTATGAAGTTTTTATGCCTTACTATACTATGTCCATTTTATACTGTGAAGTTTTTATGCCTTACTATACTATGACCATTTTATACCTTATAATACTATGAAGTTTTCATGCCTTACTATACTATGACCATTTTATACTATGAAGTTTTTATGCCTTACTATACTATGACCATTTTGTACCTTATTATACTATGAAGTTTTTATGCCTTACTATACTATGGCCTATTTTTATACCTTACAATACTATGAAGTTTTTATGCCTTACTATACTATGACCATTTTATACTATGAAGTTTTTATGCCTTACTATACTATGACCATTTTGTACCTTATTATACTATGAAGTTTTTATGCCTTACTATACTATGGCCTATTTTTATATCTTATAATACTATGAAGTTTTTATGCCTTACTATACTATGGCCTATTTTTATATCTTATAATACTATGAAGTTTTTATGCCTTACTATACTATGACCATTTTGTACCTTATTATACTATGAAGTTTTTATGCCTTACTATACTATGGCCTATTTTTATACCTTACAATACTATGAAGTTTTTATGCCTTACTATACTATGACCATTTTATATATTATTATACTATGAAGTTTTTATGCCTTATTATACTATGACCATTTTATACTATGAAGTTTTTATGCCTTACTATACTATGACCATTTTGTACCTTATTATACTATGAAGTTTTTATGCCTTACTATACTATGGCCTATTTTTATACCTTACAATACTATGAAGTTTTTATGCCTTACTGTACTATGACCATTTTATATCTTATTATACAATGAAGTTTTTATGCCTTACTATACTATGACCATTTTATACTGTGAAGTGTTTATGTCTTACTATACTATGGCCTATTTTTATACCTTATAATACTATGAAGTTTTTATGCCTTACTATACTATGACCATTTTATATCTTATTATACTATGAAGTTTTTATGCCTTACTATACTATGACCATTTTATACTGTGAAGTTTTTATGCCTTACTATACTATGACCATTTTATACCTTATTATACTATGAAGTTTTTATGCCTTACTATACTATGACCATTTTATACCTTACAATACTATGAAGTTTTTATGCCTTACTATACTATGACCATTTTATACCTTATTACACTATGAAGTTTTTATGCCTTACTATACTATGACCATTTTATATCTTATTATACTATGAAGTTTTTATGCCTTACTATACTATGGCCTATTTTTATACCTTATTATACTATGAAGTTTTTATGCCTTACTATACTATGACCATTTTATACCTTATTATACTATGAAGTTTTTATGCCTTACTATACTATGGCCTATTTTTATACCTTATTATACTATGAAGTTTTTATGCCTTACTATACTATGACCATTTTATACCTTATTATACTATGAAGTTTTTATGCCTTACTATACTATGACCATTTTATACCTTATAATACTATGAAGTTTTTATGCCTTACTATACTATGGCCTATTTTTATACCTTATTATACTATGAAGTTTTTATGCCTTACTATACTATGACCATTTTATACCTTATTATACTATGAAGTTTTTATGCCTTACTATACTATGGCCTATTTTTATACCTTATAATACTATTAAGTTTTTATGCCTTACTATACTATGGCCTATTTTTATACCTTATTAAACTATGAAGTTTTTATGCCTTACTATACTATGACCATTTTATACCTTATTATACTATGAAGTTTTTATGCCTTACTATACTATGGCCTATTTTTATACCTTATAATACTATGAAGTTTTTATGCCTTACTATACCATGACCATTTTATACTATGATTTTTGTATGCCTTACTATACTATGACCATTTTATACCTTATTACACTATGAAGTTTTTATGCCTTACTATACTATGACCATTTTATATCTTATTATACTATGAAGTTTTTATGCCTTACTATACTATGACCATTTTATACTGTGAAGTTTTTATGCCTTACTATACTATGACCATTTTATACCTTATAATACTATGAAGTTTTTATGCCTTACTATACTATGTCCATTTTATAGTGTGAAGTTTTTATGCCTTACTATACTATGACCATTTTATACCTTATAATACTATGAAGTTTTTATGCCTTACTATACTATGACCATTTTGTACCTTATTATACTATGAAGTTTTTATGCCTTACTATACTATGTCCATTTTATAGTGTGAAGTTTTTATGCCTTACTATACTATGACCATTTTATACCTTATAATACTATGAAGTTTTTATGCCTTACTATACTATGACCATTTTATACTATGAAGTTTTTATGCCTTACTATACTATGACCATTTTGTACCTTATTATACTATGAAGTTTTTATGCCTTACTATACTATGGCCTATTTTTATACCTTACAATACTATGAAGTTTTTATGCCTTACTATACTATGACCATTTTATACTGTGAAGTTTTTATGTCTTACTATACTATGACCATTTTATACTATGAAGTTTTTATGCCTTACTATACTATGACCATTTTGTACCTTATTATACTATGAAGTTTTTATGCCTTACTATACTATGGCCTATTTTTATATCTTATAATACTATGAAGTTTTTATGCCTTACTATACTATGGCCTATTTTTATACCTTATAATACTATGAAGTTTTTATGCCTTACTATACTATGGCCTATTTTTATACCTTATAATACTATGAAGTTTTTATGCCTTACTATACTATGACCATTTTATACTGTGAAGTTTTTATGTCTTACTATACTATGGCCTATTTTTATACCTTATAATACTATGAAGTTTTTATGCCTTACTATACTATGACCATTTTATATCTTATTATACTATGAAGTTTTTATGCCTTACTATACTATGACCATTTTATACTGTGAAGTTTTTATGCCTTACTATACTATGACCATTTTATACCTTATTATACTATGAAGTTTTTATGCCTTACTATACTATGACCATTTTATACCTTACAATACTATGAAGTTTTTATGCCTTACTATACTATGACCATTTTATACCTTATTACACTATGAAGTTTTTATGCCTTACTATACTATGTCCATTTTATACTGTGAAGTTTTCATGCCTTACTATACTATGACCATTTTATATCTTATTATACTATGAAGTTTTTATGCCTTACTATACTATGGCCTATTTTTATACCTTATTATACTATGAAGTTTTTATGCCTTACTATACTATGACCATTTTATACTGTGAAGTTTTTATGCCTTACTATACTATGACCATTTTATACCTTATTATACTATGAAGTTTTTATGCCTTACTATACTATGGCCTATTTTTATACCTTATTATACTATGAAGTTTTTATGCCTTACTATACTATGACCATTTTATACCTTATTATACTATGAAGTTTTTATGCCTTACTATACTCTGACCATTTTATACCTTATAATACTATGAAGTTTTTATGCCTTACTATACTATGGCCTATTTTTATACCTTATTATACTATGAAGTTTTTATGCCTTACTATACTATGACCATTTTATACCTTATTATACTATGAAGTTTTTATGCCTTACTATACTATGGCCTATTTTTATACCTTATAATACTATGAAGTTTTTATGCCTTACTATACCATGACCATTTTATACTATGATTTTTGTATGCCTTACTATACTATGACCATTTTATACCTTATTACACTATGAAGTTTTTATGCCTTACTATACTATGTCCATTTTATACTGTGAAGTTTTTATGCCTTACTATACTATGACCATTTTATATCTTATTATACTATGAAGTTTTTATGCCTTACTATACTATGGCCTATTTTTATACCTTATTATACTATGAAGTTTTTATGCCTTACTATACTATGACCATTTTATACTGTGAAGTTTTTATGCCTTACTATACTATGACCATTTTATACCTTATTATACTATGAAGTTTTTATGCCTTACTATACTATGGCCTATTTTTATACCTTATTATACTATGAAGTTTTTATGCCTTACTATACTATGACCATTTTATACCTTATAATACTATGAAGTTTTTATGCCTTACTATACTATGGCCTATTTTTATACCTTATTATACTATGAAGTTTTTATGCCTTACTATACTATGACCATTTTATACCTTATAATACTATGAAGTTTTTATGCCTTACTATACTATGGCCTATTTTTATACCTTATAATACTATGAAGTTTTTATGCCTTACTATACTATGACCATTTTATACCTTATTACACTGTGAAGTTTTTATGCCTTACTATACTATGACCATTTTATATCTTATTATACTATGAAGTTTTTATGCCTTACTATACTATGACCATTTTATACTGTGAAGTTTTTATGCCTTACTATACTATGGCCATTTTATACCTTATAATACTATGAAGTTTTTATGCCTTACTATACTATGACCATTTTATACCTTATTATACTATGAAGTTTTTATGCCTTACTATACTATGTCCATTTTATACTGTGAAGTTTTTATGCCTTACTATACTATGACCATTTTATACCTTATAATACTATGAAGTTTTTATGCCTTACTATACTATGACCATTTTATACTATGAAGTTTTTATGCCTTACTATACTATGACCATTTTGTACCTTATTATACTATGAAGTTTTTATGCCTTACTATACTATGGCCTATTTTTATACCTTACAATACTATGAAGTTTTTATGCCTTACTATACTATGACCATTTTATACTATGAAGTTTTTATGCCTTACTATACTATGACCATTTTGTACCTTATTATACTATGAAGTTTTTATGCCTTACTATACTATGGCCTATTTTTATATCTTATAATACTATGAAGTTTTTATGCCTTACTATACTATGGCCTATTTTTATATCTTATAATACTATGAAGTTTTTATGCCTTACTATACTATGACCATTTTGTACCTTATTATACTATGAAGTTTTTATGCCTTACTATACTATGGCCTATTTTTATACCTTACAATACTATGAAGTTTTTATGCCTTACTATACTATGACCATTTTATATCTTATTATACTATGAAGTTTTTATGCCTTATTATACTATGACCATTTTATACTATGAAGTTTTTATGCCTTACTATACTATGACCATTTTGTACCTTATTATACTATGAAGTTTTTACGCCTTACTATACTATGGCCTATTTTTATACCTTACAATACTATGAAGTTTTTATGCCTTACTGTACTATGACCATTTTATATCTTATTATACGATGAAGTTTTTATGCCTTACTATACTATGGCCTATTTTTATATCTTAAAATACTATGAAGTTTTTATGCCTTACTATACTATGACCATTTTGTACCTTATTATACTATGAAGTTTTTATGCCTTACTATACTATGGCCTATTTTTATACCTTATAATACTATGAAGTTTTTATGCCTTACTATACTATGGCCTATTTTTATACCTTACAATACTATGACGTTTTTATGCCTTACTATACTATGACCATTTTATATCTTATTACACTATGACGTTTTTATGCCTTACTATACTATGTCCATTTTATACTATGAAGTTTTTATGCCTTACTATACTATGTCCATTTTATACTGTGAAGTTTTTATGCCTTACTATAATATGGCCTATTTTTATATCTTAAAATACTATGAAGTTTTTATGCCTTACTATACTATGACCATTTTGTACCTTATTATACTATGAAGTTTTTATGCCTTACTATACTATGGCCTATTTTTATACCTTATAATACTATGAAGTTTTTATGCCTTACTATACTATGACCATTTTATACTATGAAGTTTTTATGCCTTACTATACTATGACCATTTTATACTATGAAGTTTTTATGCCTTACTATACTATGACCATTTTATACCTTATTATACTATGAAGATTTTATGCCTTACTATACTATGTCCATTTTATACTGTTAAGTTTTTATGCCTTACTATACCATGACCATTTTATACTATGATTTTTGTATGCCTTACTATACTATGACCATTTTATACCTTATTACACTATGAAGTTTTTATGCCTTACTATACTATGACCATTTTATATCTTATCATACTATGAAGTTTTTATGCCTTACTATACTATGACCATTTTATACTGTGAAGTTTTTATGCCTTACTATACTATGACCATTTTATACCTTATAATACTATGAAGTTTTTATGCCTTACTATACTATGACCATTTTATACCTTATTATACTATGAAGTTTTTATGCCTTACTATACTATGTCCATTTTATACTGTGAAGTTTTTATGCCTTACTATACTATGACCATTTTATACCTTATAATACTATGACCATTTTATACCTTATAATACTATGAAGTTTTTATGCCTTACTATACTATGGCCTATTTTTATACCTTATAATACTATGAAGTTTTTATGCCTTACTATACTATGGCCTATTTTTATACCTTATAATACTATGAAGGTTTTATGCCTTACTATACTATGACCATTTTATACCTTATTATACTATGAAGTTTTTATGCCTTACTATACTATGGCCTAATTTTATACCTTATAATACTATGAAGTTTTTATGCCTTACTATACTATGACCATTTTATACCTTATTATACTATGAAGATTTTATGCCTTACTATACTATGTCCATTTTATACTGTTAAGTTTTTATGCCTTACTATACTATGACCATTTTATACCTTATAATACTATGAAGTTTTTATGCCTTACTATACTCTGACCATTTTATACTATGAAGTTTTTATGCCTTACTATACTATGACCATTTCATACCTTATAATACTATAAAGTTTTTATGCCTTACTATACTATGACCATTTTATACCTTATAATACTATAAAGTTTTTATGCCTTACTATACTATGACCATTTTATACCTTATTACACTATGAAGTTGTTATGCCTTACTATACTATGACCATTTTATACTGTGAAGTTTTTATGCCTTACTATAGTATGACCATTTTATACCTTATAATACTATGAAGTTTTTATGCCTTACTATACTATGACCATTTTATACCTTATTATACTATGAAGTTTTTATGCCTTACTATACTATGACCATTTTATACTGTGAAGTTTTTATGCCTTACTATACTATGACCATTTTATACCTTATTATACTATGAAGTTTTTATGCCTTACTATACTATGACCATTTTATACTGTGAAGTTTTTATGCCTTACTATACTTTGACCATTTTATACCTTATAATACTATGAAGTTTTTATGCCTTACTATACTATGACCATTTTATACTGTGAAGTTTTTATGCCTTACTATACTATGACCAATTTATAGCTTATAATACTATGAAGTTTTTATGCCTTACTATACTATGACCATTTTATACTGTGAAGTTTTTATGCCTTACTATACTATGACCATTTTATACTGTGAAGTTTTTATGCCTTACTATACTATGACCAATTTATAGCTTATAATACTATGAAGTTTTTATGCCTTACTATACTATGACCATTTTATACTGTGAAGTTTTTATGCCTTACTATACTATGACCATTTTATACTGTGAAGTTTTTATGCCTTACTATACTATGACCATTTTATACCTTATAATACTATGAAGTTTTTATGCCTTACTATACTATGACCATTTTATACTGTTAAGTTTTTATGCCTTACTATACTATGACCATTTTATACTGTGAAGTTTTTATGCCTTACTATACTATGACCATTTTATACCTTATTATACTATTAAGTTTTTATGCCTTACTATACTATGACAATTTTATACTGTGAAGTTTTTATGCCTTACTATACTATGACCATTTTATACCTTATAATACTATGAAGTTTTTATGCCTTACTATACTATGACCATTTTATACTGTGAAGTTTTTATGCCTTACTATACTATGACCAATTTATAGCTTATAATACTATGAAGTTTTTATGCCTTACTATACTATGACCATTTTATACTGTGAAGTTTTTATGCCTTACTATACTATGACCATTTTATACCTTATTATACTATGAAGTTTTTATGCCTTACTATACTATGTCCATTTTATACTATGAAGTTTTTATGCCTTACTATACTATGTCCATTTTATACTGTGAAGTTTTTATGCCTTACTATACTATGACCATTTTATACCTTATAATACTATGAAGTTTTTATGCCTTACTATACTATGACCATTTTATACTATGAAGTTTTTATGCCTTACTATACTATGACCATTTTGTACCTTATTATACTATGAAGTTTTTATGCCTTACTATACTATGGCCTATTTTTATACCTTACAATACTATGAAGTTTTTATGCCTTACTATACTATGACCATTTTATACTATGAAGTTTTTATGCCTTACTATACTATGACCATTTTGTACCTTATTATACTATGAAGTTTTTATGCCTTACTATACTATGGCCTATTTTTATATCTTATAATACTATGAAGTTTTTATGCCTTACTATACTATGGCCTATTTTTATATCTTATAATACTATGAAGTTTTTATGCCTTACTATACTATGACCATTTTGTACCTTATTATACTATGAAGTTTTTATGCCTTACTATACTATGGCCTATTTTTATACCTTACAATACTATGAAGTTTTTATGCCTTACTATACTATGACCATTTTATATATTATTATACTATGAAGTTTTTATGCCTTATTATACTATGACCATTTTATACTATGAAGTTTTTATGCCTTACTATACTATGACCATTTTGTACCTTATTATACTATGAAGTTTTTATGCCTTACTATACTATGGCCTATTTTTATACCTTACAATACTATGAAGTTTTTATGCCTTACTGTACTATGACCATTTTATATCTTATTATACAATGAAGTTTTTATGCCTTACTATACTATGACCATTTTATACTGTGAAGTTTTTATGCCTTACTATACTATGGCCTATTTTTATACCTTATAATACTATGAAGTTTTTATGCCTTACTATACTATGGCCTATTTTTATACCTTATAATACTATGAAGTTTTTATGCCTTACTATACTATGACCATTTTATACTGTGAAGTGTTTGTCTTACTATACTATGGCCTATTTTTATACCTTATAATACTATGAAGTTTTTATGCCTTACTATACTATGACCATTTTATATCTTATTATACTATGAAGTTTTTATGCCTTACTATACTATGACCATTTTATACTGTGAAGTTTTTATGCCTTACTATACTATGACCATTTTATACCTTATTATACTATGAAGTTTTTATGCCTTACTATACTATGACCATTTTATACCTTACAATACTATGAAGTTTTTATGCCTTACTATACTATGACCATTTTATACTGTGAAGTTTTTATGCCTTACTATACTATGACCATTTTATACCTTATTATACTATGAAGTTTTTATGCCTTACTATACTATGACCATTTTATACTGTGAAGTTTTTATGCCTTACTATACTTTGACCATTTTATACCTTATAATACTATGAAGTTTTTATGCCTTACTATACTATGACCATTTTATACTGTGAAGTTTTTATGCCTTACTATACTATGACCAATTTATAGCTTATAATACTATGAAGTTTTTATGCCTTACTATACTATGACCATTTTATACTGTGAAGTTTTTATGCCTTACTATACTATGACCATTTTATACTGTGAAGTTTTTATGCCTTACTATACTATGACCATTTTATACCTTATAATACTATGAAGTTTTTATGCCTTACTATACTATGACCATTTTATACTGTTAAGTTTTTATGCCTTACTATACTATGACCATTTTATACTGTGAAGTTTTTATGCCTTACTATACTATGACCATTTTATACCTTATTATACTATTAAGTTTTTATGCCTTACTATACTATGACCATTTTATACTGTGAAGTTTTTATGCCTTACTATACTATGACCATTTTATACCTTATAATACTATGAAGTTTTTATGCCTTACTATACTATGACCATTTTATACTGTGAAGTTTTTATGCCTTACTATACTATGACCAATTTATAGCTTATAATACTATGAAGTTTTTATGCCTTACTATACTATGACCATTTTATACTGTGAAGTTTTTATGCCTTACTATACTATGACCATTTTATACTGTGAAGTTTTTATGCCTTACTATACTATGACCATTTTATACCTTATAATACTATGAAGTTTTTATGCCTTACTATACTATGACCATTTTATACTGTTAAGTTTTTATGCCTTACTATACTATGACCATTTTATACTGTGAAGTTTTTATGCCTTACTATACTATGGCCTATTTTTATACCTTATAATACTATGAAGTTTTTATGCCTCACTATACTATGACCATTTCATACCTTATTATACTATGAAGTTTTTATACCTTACTATGCTATGACCATTTTATACCTTATTATACTATGAAATTGTTATGCCTTACTATACTATGGCCTATTTTTATACCTTATAATACTATGAAGGTTTTATGCCTTACTATACTATAACCATTTTATACTATGAAGTTGTTATGCCTTACTATACTATGACCATTTTATACCTTATAATACTATAAAGTTTTTATGCCTTACTATACTATGACCATTTTATACCTTATTATACTATGAAGTTTTTATGCCTTACTATACTATGACCATTTTGTACCTTATTATACTATGAAGTTTTTATGCCTTACTATACTATGGCCTATTTTTATACCTTATAATACTATGAAGTTTTTATGCCTTACTATACTATGGCCTAATTTTATACCTTATAATACTATTAAGTTTTTATGCCTTACTATACTATGACCATTTTATACTATGAAGTTTTTATGCCTTACTATACTATGACCATTTTATACTGTGAAGTTTTTTATCCCTTACTATACTATGACCATTTTATACCTTATTATACTATGAAGATTTGATGCCTTACTATACTATGTCCATTTTATACTGTTAAGTTTTTATGCCTTACTATACTTTGACCATTTTATACCTTATAATACTATGAAGTTTTTATGCCTTACTATAGTATGACCATTTTATACCTTATAATACTATGAAGTTTTTATGCCTAACTATACTATGACCATTTTATACCTTATTATACTATGAAGTTTTTATGCCTTACTATACTATGACCATTTTATACTGTGAAGTTTTTATGCCTTACTATACTATGACCATTTTATACCTTATAATACTATGAAGTTTTTATGCCTTACTATACTATGACCATTTTATACTGTGAAGTTTTTATGCCTTACTATACTATGACCAATTTATATCTTATAATACTATGAAGTTTTTATGCCTTACTATACTATGACCATTTTATACTGTGAAGTTTTTATGCCTTACTATACTATGACCATTTTATACTGTGAAGTTTTTATGCCTTACTATACTATGACCATTTTATACCTTATAATACTATGAAGTTTTTATGCCTTACTATACTATGACCATTTTATACTGTGAAGTTTTTATGTCTTACTATACTATGGCCTATTTTTATACCTTATAATACTATGAAGTTTTTATGCCTTACTATACTATGACCATTTTATACTGTGAAGTTTTTATGCCTTACTATACTATGGCCTATTTTTATAACTTATAATACTATGAAGTTTTTATGCCTTACTATACTATGACCATTTCATACCTTATTATACTATGAAGTTT
Source organism: Paralichthys olivaceus (assembly GCF_024713975.1). Taxonomy (NCBI): domain Eukaryota; kingdom Metazoa; phylum Chordata; class Actinopteri; order Pleuronectiformes; family Paralichthyidae; genus Paralichthys; species Paralichthys olivaceus. Next base: position 5,916,973 of record NC_091110.1, read on the forward strand.
TTATGCCTTACTATACTATGACCATTTTATACTATGAAGTTTTTATGCCTTACTATACTATGGCTTATTTTTATACCTTATAATACTATGAAGTTTTTATGCCTTACTATACTATGACCATTTTATACTGTGAAGTTTTTATGCCTTACTATACTATGGCTTATTTTTATACCTTATAATACTATGAAGTTTTTATGCCTTACTATACTATGGCTTATTTTTATACCTTATAATACTATGAAGTTTTTATGCCTTACTATACTATGACCATTTTATACTGTGAAGTTTTTATGCCTTACTATACTATGACCATTTTATACCTTATAATACTATGAAGTTTTTATGCCTTACTATACTATGACCATTTTATACTGTTAAGTTTTTATGCCTTACTATACTATGACCATTTTATACCTTGTTATACTATGAAGTTTTTATGCCTTACTATTCTATGACCATTTTATACCTTATTATACTATGAAGTTTTTATGCCTTACTATACTATGGAGTTTTTTTTATATACCTTTTACTATGAAGTTTTTATGCCTTACTATACTATGACCATTTTATACTGTGAAGTTTTTATGCCTTACTATAATATGACCATTTTATACCTTATTATACTATGAAATTGTTATGCCTTACTATACTATGACCATATTATACCATGAAGTTTTTATGCCTTACTATACTATGGCCTATTTTTATACCTTATAATACTATGAAGTTTTTATGCCTTACTATACTATGACCATTTTATACCTTATTATACTATGAAGTTTTTATGCATTACTATACTATGGCCTATTTTTATACCTTATAATACTATGACATTTTTATGCCTTACTATACTATAACCATATTATACCATGAAGTTTTTATGCCTTACTATACTATGGCCTATTTTTATACCTTATAATACTATGACATTTTTATGCCTTACTATACTATAACCATATTATACCATGAAGGTTTTATGCCTTACTATACTATGGCCTATTCTTAATACCATGTTATAATATGTTGACTGATGCATTGATTCAATGACATGTTATTGCAGCTCTTCTTGCTCTGAGTGAATAGACTTGTATATGGACTGGGTACAGACGCAACCGACCAGGTCATGCTACAATTTATGACAAAATACTTAAATAATTAGCATTGTATGTTAACTATGACTCTTTTGCATTTCCAACTATGCATAAAGATATAGCCTCACAGATTTGGATCAGTACACAGGTTTAACTTTTGCTACCAGCATACAGACGATCACTGACGTAGAAACCAGTTTGACCGACAGCTAGAAGCTGTTTGAAAAGTACAGACTCGCTGGATGATCAGATACGCAACCAACCGAGAACACAATGTCAGCTTGAACATTTTCTCACCAGATTGTACCCACTGATCATACTTTTCATAATAGGACATCTGATGTCGGCTGCTGGAGCTGGTGTTGGAAAATTACCATGTGCAGGTGCATTTTATACTCTAATATATTTATATGACAGCTTTAGGTCCAAACAGCTTTGCATCATAGTTAAAATATTTTTTGTGTGTAAAATCGTATTGCGTTGTTGATCGTAAGATACAGGCACATAAATCAGAAAATAATAAAATGTGTTTTTATAGGCTCTCTTACATGATATATGGTTTTTTGATAATTGGATCTTCGAGGAGTTGTCTGAATTTAACGCCAGCAACATGAGCACAACAAACCACTAGCGAAGTAGAGCTAAAAAATTGTTGTAAGTGATGTGAATGACTGAAATCCTGGAAAGAAATCCTTGACAGGCTCAGTGATTTACAGGCAAGGATGGGGCACTTTGTGAAAGACAAGAACAAAATTCTTAATGCACAATTGCAAGAAATTTTGAAATTTCACCACCTAAAATAATATCATCAAAAGATGCAGAGGATGATTTTATGATATTACAGGCTTGTGGAAATCATACATGTTTCCTAAAGAGCATAGACCAGCCAGCGTCTGTGATTTATGGAGGTGTATTTTAGTGCATGGCCTCTGCATGTAGATCTGTGAGAGATCTGTTAGTGTTACATGTGCAACATGTGCCTCTGTGCAGACGACGTCTATTCCAGGAACCTTTCCGTTTACTCGAGGCACATGCTCCAAGCTGCACATGTGCCACTACAGCATGGCCTCATAGTAAAAGAGTGAGGGTACTACACTGCCCCGCCTGCAGTCCACACCTGTCTCCTACTGAAACTGTGTGAAGCACAACATATGACAACGGACAGTAACTGAAGTCATATCACGTAAGAACTGTTATGACTCTTACAGTACCTCAATATTATTCATTCCATATCCACTTAAATGCTATATGTGCATTGTGTACGACAAACTCTGTTGTTGTCTTGTGCAAAATATTTATATTTAATGGTTGTATGAGCAATTTACATCTACACTTAATGTTGTATTTTGTGTAATCCACCTTCTTGCAAAATGCAAGTTTACAGTACACCCACTGTTTTCTCTCACTGTGTGAGATGTACATAGATTGAGTGTTGTGCGAACAATTTAAACTTAATGCTACTTTAAAAGTTATTAAATTTTTTTCCTGTAAATATCTTTTTTATCATTTATCTCCGTCTGCTGCATTGTGAGCCAGAAGCAATTTAAGTTTCAAATCAGCACTTACTGTGATGTAAGATTTCAAATGACAATAAAAGTGTTTTGAAGTTGAAGTTTGAATTTCCAGACTTGTCTCATATTAAACCTTTGTGGTGCATTATGAAGTTAATGGACTGTGGAGTAACATGTCATATCGTGTAAGAATGGGAAATAATTTCACTTTAAAAAAATCATATCGTCTGGACGGAGGCACATGTTGCACATGTAACACTAACAGAGCTCTCACAGATCTACATGCAGAGGCCATGCACTAAAATACACCTCCATAAATCACAGACGCTGGCTGGTCTATGCTCTTTAGGAAACATGTATGATTTCCACAAGCCTGTAATATCCTATATACAATCATCCTCTGCATCTTTTGATGATATTATTTTAGGTGGTGACATTTCTAAATTTCATTGTGCGTTATCTTTCCAGGATTTCAGTCATTCACATCACTTCTTACAACATTTTTTAGCTCTACTTCGCTAGTGGTTTGTTGCGCTCATGTTGCTGGCGTCAAATTCAGACAAGTCCTCAAAGATCCAATTATCACAAAACCATATATCATGTAAGAGAGCCTATAAAAACACATTTTAATATTTTCTGATTTATGTGCCTGTAAAATAGATGTCCTAAGTTCCCAAATACTGACATAGTGCAGTTAAAGAAAAGGTGACGTAATAGTGGTAAACGTGGCTTTAGACCAACTTTTGTGGAACATGTTGCAGTTATGAAATAAGTGTATATTTAAAAGACACTTGAATTCCAATTTACACATTAAATATCTTTTTGTTCAGCTCAATATACTGTTGGTAGAAAACGTTTTATGTTTCAAAGTTTTTGGAATCATGATTGTAGGTGGTTTTCCTTCTGATACTTTGTAGTTAATTTAATTTACTATAATTTAGTTCAGTTTATTTCAAATGACATAAATATAAAAATACATAAATAAAATGTAAAAGTATTGACCCTGAGCATTTCTACCACTACCACACAAATGAAAATCCCTGAGATGTTTTTGTACATACAGCAATTTTCCACTAAATTAAGCAGTACAGGTTGTGTAAAGGTAAAACATTCCAGTATTTGTACAGTAACAAATATCTCTGGAATCTCAACGCAAAATATTTCAAAAAGTGAAACATGACAAACTGTAACTGTAGTTTGGTTCATGTGATATTATTGCAGGCTACTTAGTCTGGGATCAGGGCTGATGTTAATGGATTCATACAACTGTGATTAATGGACGTAATCTGTAGAGAATATTTAATGACAGGGATTTGCAGTGGCTCAGGGTTGATATCAGGACATACACTGTGGCTCGAGATATTCTAAAACAAATCATACATTAATATGAGTCTGTGCTTCAGCTTGTTCCAGACAGTCTGGTTGAATTAGAGGGAAGTTCTGCACAATTCCCATGATGATAGATGTAAAAGATTTGCCATTTTGAAGCTGCACTGGAAGTCTTCCTCTTTTAGGTCAGATGCACTAACTGTAATGTAGCCGCACCGGTTACAGAGCTGTAAAGGATGACGTTTAAAGATAAGGCAACGAGTTCAGACGGCTTATCTTCAAAACGCTGATAGAGGGAGCAGAGGCTTTGCCTCACACAGCACTCTGTTAATATTTAACCCGTATATCTGAAGCATTGACGAGCAACTCTCAGAACCAGATCTCAGGGAAGTAATGAGGGAGCAAAGTCCATCAATCATCACCCTACAAAATATTAACAAGACTGCTGGGATCACTGATACATTTCTGTCTTCATGTCAGAAGACGACTTCTCATTTGGTTACTGGTGGAGGTGCAACTTCATAAAATGGGAAAGTATTTCAGACGGAAACCAAATTAGTATCTCCAGCCCTCAATCTAATTCAAACCTGAGTTTTATTCCTCAAACAGCCATTTAAGCTCATAGGATCCTGCATTTAGGTACAGTGGGATCCATTTATGTTAATTTCACAAAAACGTATGCAGAGATCGAGGGGACTGATATGTAAGTCGCATCAATCGAGTTATCTTAACAATGAAAAACAAAACCATGTCATGATCATGGAAATTGGCACAAAACTATCCTGGGTTCCTGAGACAACTCATCAGCAGCAATAAAGAGTCTACAGCTTAGACTGAAGGTAATTCCAGTGAACACATAGTGAGGTTGTCAGGGTTGTTCTCAGTTTCACATCTGTTCCACGAATGCATGTGGCGCACGCACACACACACACACACGCCCACACACATTTTTGCAACTATCCTCATAAGGACTTTTTACTGTCTTGCATTCATTGTGGACAGCCACACCAAAAACGTATCCCTAACTTCAACCATGACCAGTTCCAACCCAAACCTTAACCTTAGCACAGTTCACATCTTATCTCTAACTAGGACTTGATAAATAATCTTTCTCTCACTTAAACGGGTGTATTTTCTCTCCAAACTATTTGCTGGTTGTGGGAACTGTTGGGTTTTTCAATAATTTTGTAAGGTCTTGAGATCATGTATGTCTATGAGTTGGTGCTATATACATTGAATTGAATTGAATTAGGACCAGGCCTTGGTCCCCATGAAGATGACTGGACTGGACATGAAATTAGACATATTAGCAGCGGGCACATGCTGCTGAGCGCATCGCACCCTGCGGCCGCCCGCCCTGCAGCACACGCTGTAAATACTCAGATTGTTAATCAATAATCAGTATCCTGACTAAGCGCCTCTTGCAGGAGCAACACATGGTGTGTGGCAGATATGAAGGCGTCTATCTCGATTACGATCATTTTAACAGGCGATAGAGGTTGTTAAACTTTAGCAGACGGGTCAAAACCTTATACAGCGTCAAGCCAATTTTATTTATGTAGCAACAAATCATAACAGAGGTTACTCGAGGGCACTTCTCATTTAGAGCAGGACTAGACTGGAAACTATATTAACAATAATGAATCGTAAGAGTGAACACACTTTAAAAGTGTTAATTTCTTAATGGTCTACATCATTTTATGAAAACAGCTTTGATTAAAGCCCAACTTCAATTTATGCTTATTTTCTTTCAACTTTAAAAGTTTCTTATTTAATCAAAAATATTTTTTATAACAAAGGAATACTTCAGATTTTAATGTAAGTTTTCAGGAGGTGCCAGACAGAGAGCAATGCAAATCTTTAATTCAAAGATATGGACTATATTCCAAGATAATGCTTGGGGCAATTATCTTATGGCTAATGTGTAATATGGGCCTCTCAATAATTAACAAGGCTGGGTTCACCCTGCTGCAGTGACGTCAGCTCTGATTAGGAAAAGTGAGTGGATGGGAGTCAAAGTGCTGCAGTGTGAGAGCAGATGATAAATTATTTCAGACCATCACAGCTCCATTAATTCATTTCATAACAAAGCTGTCAGGTCGTATAGGAACAACAGAATCTCTGCTGCCTCAAACACAAAGACATTACATTTGACTTTTCAGTCAGATATTAACTCTGTTGGAGACTGTGCTATCTTTATTGTGTTTTTTCCTCTCACTTGTTAAAGCGTTCCTCCTTCGAACCTGGACTAAAGCCCATAAAGAAGGATTAACTCTCAGTTCTTACTGTCACTGACTTTCCATTGAAGCGAACCTGTCACTAGTTGGCTGATCTTAAAATGTGGTGTCTTTGATTTCATGCGCAACTCCAAACACGACCTCAACAGAGATTCACAATTTAGAGCATGTCGGGTTTTTACAGGCTTCAACCATAGATGGGTCAAGGGCCAAGTTAAAAAGCAAAATAAAATCTTCTGTGGTCAGATGGTTTCTGTCATTTTAGGTAGTTCTCATCACACTGACATTTGTTCAAATGTTTTCTGGTAAGTATGATTTTTAATTTGTTATTTGACGCAATAAAAACTTGGTGACGCTGAGACTGACTCATGATTGGTTGAGTATTGTTGGGACCTCGGCTCCGTCCCTGCAGCGCTAATGCACAGACTCTGGCTTTAAATGCACAAGATGGCAGCGCTTGTATTTGGGAGGAAGTGGAGACACATCCTCCATTTTCACATACCGCCTATGGTTCAGGAAGGTCAGAACAGGACAAAGGCAGCTAATAGCACAATGACTAACAATACAGAGTAGTGTAATATACACAATTACACACAGAGAGCAGCTCTACACGCAAATGCACACACACAGATATCCTCATCAAATATTTAAATCACAAGGATCATTAAGTGATCGTCAAAATCACTGAGTGCAGATCTGAGCAGCTTTTAACAAGCTTGATTTTTGAAAGTGCTGAAAGAGCTGCAGCGCCTCACATCACAGGTAGTGTTCCAAGTAGTGTGGTACAATGTCACACAGAGGATATTCTGTACGAACGGCTGCTGTAAAACCCTCAGGGCTCCTTTCCCACAATGTGAGTCATAAATCAGAGTCATTCCTCAGTCAAATCAGGACAAACACAGACGTGATATAAATGTTTCCAGATTCACTGGGACTGACACTGACCAAGTATCTAAGTATCCCAAATGTTCATTACATGAAAGCCTGCATAGAAATCAGACACTCTTATACACTCTTGTACTCATACTATAAAATTATACACTTCCATACAAAGCCATTAATTTGACTTACCTTGAACCCTGTCAGGTTTTTCAGTCATGGCCTGTTCAACAAAGGGGATGGAGCCTAAAAGAAGATAAATTAACAGCATCAAACACTATCAGACTAGTAAGTGGATTGCTCTGAAATTTGACATTCATGGTTACCAGAGGATTTAATTTATCAACTTTGGTGAACTCTGATTAACAAGAAGGTAATTTGGTGTTTTAATAAATACACGTATCAATAAAAAAACAGTCCATCCAGCTATCAGGTTAAAGGTAAAGTATTACCTCAAGAAATTTTTAACGAGACGATTGGCCAGTTACTCCTGCAGATTAAAGCTTAGAGGTGATATACGTCTGTTTTCTCTGGTTTCCTTCCAGGAGCAGGTGGTGTTGTCGCTCACTCTCCAAGCTCTCAGCCATTGTTCTGCATTCATAAGGAGATAACTGTTAAAAGAAATTCACCTAAATGTTGTCTGGACCTAAAACACCTACTATCTCTGTTTAGGTTTTGTGTGGAGACACATTCTGACTCATGGTAAAAGAAACTAGTCGGACGACAAATGGAAGACGGAGTCTCAGCCCTGATATCCACTTCAGTAGAAGCAAAATAATGATAGAAGTAGAATAAAAACAAGAGTTTACATTGGTGTAAAGGAAGGACATTCAAATGTACATAGCTTTGTAAATTGCTCTTATCGCTAACGCTGGAAATGAGGCAATAGTTAAAACTTGCGTATATCCTCTTTCGTGGAGACTACAGTGAAACTGCACCAGTAGATACCTGACCGACCCTCTAAAAGAACAGGGCTCTTATCAAAAGTGGACACCTCGCTGGAATGACAGCTGATCAAATCTATATTTAGCTATCACAACACAGTTGGAGATTTATAAACATTTCAAATGTCAAAGGCCACAGAGGAGATGACCTCCGGGTTTGAATGCCTGCGGATTCATTGTGATCCTAATCCTGTTTTATCCAGCCGGACCCTAAAATAAACCCAGCGCTCTGAAGAATGAGCCGTAATCCCCATCAGCGAGCCTGTGTGCTCCCGTTCTGAACCGGGATGTTATATCACAGTCAGAGCTGCACAGTTAAAACCGTCATCAAACGAGAGCAGGTACAACAGAGAGCATGAAAGGATTTACAGAGGCTATTGGATGATCTTCTCTGAAACATATAGTATACACTAAACAAATGCAGCCCCTTGTATATATTCATATACACAAACCTACAGCAGCTACAGGATCATCCTCCTTCAGTGTATCTGCAGATCAAAGGAAAAGTTCAACATTATGAGAAAAACAGCAGATCATTTAAAATATGCAATTACAATATCACTCAGATCTGTCAACAGGTGGCTGAAGAAGAGTTGACTTTAGACATTATTTCATTAAATATTGGGCCTCAATACATATATGTTCACCTCTTTAACTGAGGAAGGACAGCTGCAGTTGTAACATGTCAGTAACATGCCAGTAACACGCCAGAACATTTCAAGCTGCTGTATATATATATGTATATATACATATATATAAGCTGCTTTCAAGCTGCTATATATACTGTATATACAGCAGCTTGAAATGTTCTGGCTTGTTACTGGCATGTTACTGACGTGTTGCTGGCATGTTACTGGTGTGTTACTGGCATGTTACTGACGTGTTACTGGCATGTTACTGGCATGTTACTGACATGTTACAACTGCAGCTGTCCTTCCTCAGTTAAAGAGGTGAACATATATTTATTGAGGACCAATATTTAATGAAATAATGTCTAAAGTCAACTTTCCTTGAGCCACCTGTTGACAGATCTGAGTGATATTGTAATTGCATATTTACAATATGCAATTAAGTTTATATATATATATGTATACACACAGCAGCTTGTTGCCGGAGGTAACTTCAGCACAGGGAATGAGGAAGACTGGGATAGAACCACCAACCTTCTGGTTAGGGGACGACCCACTCTATTACCTGAGTTAATTATGAGTCAGCAGCTGATTAGCCTAGCTTAGCATAAAGACTGGAAAAATGCTGTTGAGGCGTTTCCCAGTTCAGGGGCTGCATCCTTCACAGGGCACGTAGACTCGGACAGCTGAACCCGAATGAGACGGTCAGGTGTTCTTATTGCATCACCAGACTCGCCTTTACAGCTGTTGCCGAGCAACAGAGCTATGGATGAAAAACAGCTACCTGGCATGAGTTGGGCTGGTACATTTCTTGGCCAGACTAGTGACTAAAACTCAAAATTATGAATTGTCATTTTTACTTCTGTGGGTTCAAATAAAAAAAAGAAAAAAAGAGGTTGTCTCACATTTTACGACATTTACAGACAGCCATGTCAATCACCTCAGCAAGAAAGTGACCAATTATAGTTTCCAAAATGAAAATAACTTTGAAAGCAGTCAGTTAACACTACATATAGTGCTAAATGTTCTTTGTCAGAGAAATGGGACGCACATGCCCATATGTGCAGTAAAGCAAAGTACAGCATGTCTTTTGGCAAACAAGTTTTTTAATCTGGATTACCACTCCTATTCCAATTTGATGGACATACAACTTGGACTATACATTCACTAATGTATAGGCTGATGAAATTTGTTAGAATTTGCTCTAAGGAGCTTTCAACCAAAAAACTCCAGATGTCCAGATGGCCACTTGATGCGGTAAAGAAATTGGGGTTGTGATCTCTGTAGTATGAAGGACTGTGGCGCAGTAGCTTGAGCGAGTCATATGTGAGGGACAACATTCTACATGGCCTAAACACGGCCGCAATCCTCTTAGGCTCAGGTCCAAGTTAACGTACATCTCCAGCGATCTAATGAAATGTATTTTGCCTTAATGCTCTCAATGTAAAGCCAACGAGGCGCGGCCATGTGCCGAGGTCCGAGGATTACAAGAGCAGATCATTTGGGCTAAAAGGAAAATGACTGTTCACAAAACAAAAGACATCAAAAGTAGAACGGCTTCAAACCACCGCAGATAATTCAGTTTAATGCAGCTGTCAGCTCTGCTTTCTTGGCTTTTAATAAGAGGTCAGACATGTGGCCTCTGGGCTTTTGTGTAATTGCTCTGCTTTTTCTAAAGTGGACGAAAGCATCAAATCTATACATTATACCAAATTAACTAAATGAGCCCTGTTGTTAATCTATGAAATAGGGATCCATTAGAGGAGATAACTCTCATTGCTCATAGGTTATAAATCCCTGTGTGTGTTTGTCTGTACACAGGAGGTCACTAACACCCAGCCGGCCTGGACACGTTAAACCCATTCTCATTCAACACACATCCGATGGTCGCAGCCATTGTTGAGCCCCCAGATGTCAGGAGATAATCACAATGATTAATGAGTATAATGGGATAATAGACCACAATCCTCATGTGTCATCTAAGTGTCTCTACGGTGTCATGCACATAAAGAGCTTTATATTAGATGATCATCCAAACTGGTGATCACTTTGGATTAATGAGTTTTAACATTTGAGGCCTCTAAATGCATTTCAATAAATAAAAGAATTAATTTATTACCTGTTTTCATGTTTTTTGTCTGTGTATGATGGTTATCATGATGATTCAAAAAATTGGAGGATGCGGTATGGGTGAGTGAAGAACCCATTAAATTGAGCTCTGGATAAAGCGGTGGACATGCTTTAGCTGTAAAATTGCGAGAGAGGGCTTTTCTATATTTTTCGTGAATTTCTACAGAAATTCAAAAAATCATTTTGATCTGCAAAAATCTTGATGAAGATGAAGATTTTTTGTGGATAATTTGGTGCAGTTGGGTTGAATCTAAGGGGACAGTTGGACCTAGGCTGAGAAATGTGTCCTCTGAGGGCCATTATAGTTTTATACATAAAGCATCTAACCATCCTCCATTCACTTCTCTGACAGATTTTGGTTAAAATGAGGCAATGGTGAATCACCATGAAACTATGGTCACCACCAGAGTGTCCCTTGACCTTTTGTAGTCCCACCAGCAGTTTCCATTTATATGGTAAATTACAAAAATCACACTTTATCGATAGATTCAGTATGAACTGACTTTGTTGATAGTCTGCCTTTTCCATGAAGCTGACATTTTGGTTTAGAGTAAAAATATGGTAGTTTAATTGGTGTATTACCTTCCAGTACAACAGTAAACATTGTTCTTACTGAGTTGCTAGGTGTTAACATTTAGCTTGGAGCAGAATGTGGAGGGTAATGTTGTGTTTCCTGTTCAGCCTCCTGTTGCATCACTGATACTTTAAATCAACACATATTAAAAGTTTTTTTTCACACTAGCAGACAGCATGGCGTTTGGGTGTCTGGTGCAGAGCAGAGCAGAACGTTCAGTGATGTTCAAGGGATTTGATGACGGAAGCTAACAAAATAAAGGTGTGGCTGAAAGTAAATGTTGATATAAGTTATATTTATGTTCCAAGTTATCAGAGTGTGACTGTTGCATGAGCCATTGGTAAGTAGCACAATATGTATAAACATAGTACAATAACAACAAAGTATTTCACACCATTTAACTTGTAATCATCGTAAGGTCATGAACCATGACAATGCATGAATAAGAATAATGCTGTGATAGTTTCAGCATTAGTTTGACAGGCTTTTCCTCTGCAGTGCTGCAGTTACGTGAAGCCTACTGCAGCACATTAAACATATACAGCAATACTCAATGTTCAATAGTGTTTGCTATAGTGTACAGTGCTGTGTGCATAGTCTTTTGTTTGAAGATTGTGTTGAGCAATCCCTCAGGTAAGGTATGTGAGGCGTGCACGCTGCACTGACAGCTTGGAGTCTAACTTGTTGGGTATGCGTTTTTAGCAAATAACTCTTGGAATCCTGAGTGTCAGAATCCCCTGCCGAAACATTCAGGTCTAAATGTGAAATACATCAAATGAAAGAATGGTCTTTATGCCACAGTAATCTGAAGCTTACAGCACATGCATAAAGATTTTACTCTACAGATATAGAATAATCAGATAGAGCTTGAAATTGCCTATTTTTCAATTACACATGTCTATTGGTGGAGTGGAAAGTAGTGTGGAGTGCAGTGACAGGGTCGAGGCAGATGATTTAGATACATGTTCACGCAGCGCCAGGGACTCTACACCGAGAGCGGAGCCAATTCAAATATAGCACAGACTCTTGGGAAAAAGTTTCCTTGAAAAACATGATTAATGGCAGGCCAGCATGTTTCAGCGAGGCTGCATGGCGTGACTAATGCAAACAGGTTTTCTTAGGCAACACAGTAACCGTTTGCTCAACTGGCATATTCGGAAATCACATTTTTATTTCGGCTCCTATTTGACCCCATGAAGTAAAAAGCACCATAGTGTGTGCTGCGTTGCTTCCAGAATATATATTTGCTCACTTGAAATTTACAAAATGACTGTGGAGACTGCAACCAATCACACTGTTGTAATAATACTCGGAAGATTAGTTGTAAAAAAAAACAAAAAAAAAAAAACTTAATTTCTTTACAGTGAACAGAAACTGGGCTGTGAAAAGCCAGAGGGAGACTTGTTTTATTGCATCAGCAGGAGAGAGTTGGCTGAGCAAATCTGAGGCTGCTCTTTGAGCAAACAATGATATAACGCTGAGCAAATACTGACAGTATCACAATGTGTAGCAACACCATGACAGTTCTGAGAACTGTTGGCTAATTTTGGTTCATATGGAGGCAAGTCCCCATTGAACTGCCTGGAATGTTCACTTTACCCTATGGAAGAATATCATGTAGCTACAGCGCAGTGTATTCAATACTAACATAGTATATTATAGTATAATCACTATTTAAAACACATTTAGCAGTTTTCTACTTTTGGATAACTTCAGAGGCTGCAGCTCTGTGAGGCCTTGATTCAAAAAATAACCGACCCCAGAGTCGGAAGTTGCAACTAGAATGACCCCTCATGTTGGAATTTGGACTCGGACTGTCGGAACCTCACCACCTCTCACTTAGAAAACCAAGATGGGCGCTTCGTGTATCAACAGTAGAGAAAGCTGTTTACTGTTTATTAGCACTTTTGTCTTTAAATCTGTCCTACACATCGCACAGTCCAATTACTGTCTGTGGACGTGTTACTACTGTGTTGGTAAGAAATGTTGCATAATGCGTTATGTTATCTGGTATTGTCAACAATGGCTGCTGGATAATGTAAAAGTTTTTCCAGTGCAACTGAAACTCTGTAAACTCCAGTTATTCAGGTGTGACATCATTCCGAGGGCCGAGCTCTGAAGTACAATAAAATGTTGCATGAGCTAATGCTAATGTACAGACTAGATATATAGCGAATAAACAGTGATGCTGATGGCTGAGAGCCTGCAGTTGAGGCTGATGGGAATGTTTTGCAGGTATTTGGTACTAAGTTTGAAAATGGGACAAACTCATTTTATCATCTAACAAGGAGAACACAATGCTTTTATCACACCATATGAGGTTTCACAGACTTCAGTCAAGTGGAGGATCACTGAGGGGAACATCTGTATTTAAAAGAAAACATTTAGTTGCGATATTTCACCAAAAACATTCAAACTTGTTAATCACAGGGATCTCAGATATTAAATCAGATGCTTCACTTTGGACCAGAGTTGAGGACGAACCAACCCCACTGTGGGATATTGCTATTCCCATTGACCCACACCACTATCTCCCAGATTTAGGACACAGATAGAAATTGGTTTGCAGCTCCAAACAGCAACAATCTATGTCAACAATTAGCATATCGTCTCTTATCAATACCAGCTCTCATCTGTCTTCACCACAGGAAGAAACAGGGGTCATAGGAAGTATGGTCCACAACACAAGTGGCAGACCATTGTTCGAACTCTCAACACTGATCAGAAAGATTTTATTTGGGTATTTCTATCACTAGTTCTCTCTGGAGCAGAGACACTTGACTGATGACCTCCGAGTCCCTATTTAGCAACATCTCAGGGCGAAATTAGATCTCAGCAATATGCATAGGTGTAAATCCAGGGCAAGTTATTTCTAAATCTTCAACTTCAGGCGGAAAACTCCCAGCTCTGTGCCAGGCGACATCTAGTGTCTCGTCACTCCTCTTCACATTCCTTATTGTCAGAATTAAACAAACTGTTCCAATATCCCTAAACCTTCAACAGCTGAGGGAGTGGCAGGCTCCTCTGAACACATGACTGTTACCCTGAGCATGAATACTTAGAAACCGCAGACATGATCATGACTGGATGAAACATTCAGTCGTCTCTTGGAGGATCAGATGCCAGGGACCAAAATGTTCCCATTAAAGCCGGAGCTGCAAAACAAACAGAGCGAGGGTACAGAGAGGACCTGGTCACGGTGGAGGAAGAGATAACTGGGTCACCTGCCTGATGTCGAAAGACAAGACTGAAATTACCTCAGGTTTACTTGCGAGCCAAATGCAACTAAAAGTAGAACTTGTAGCCGAATAGTATTTGATTAAATTATCCCTGGTTAAAGGCTCTTGTGATTTCCGCCCTTGTTTCAGTTAATGTGTGCAACAGAGCCACAAGTTTCCCTTCAGATCCGGAGCAGTTTAGCTAAACAATGGATCTGATGATGAAAAGATATTGATTTTGCAAAGTGCCTATGGCTTGCACAAAGGGCTCCAAAGAACTGCAAAAGAAAGATAAGACAGATTTAAAGCTAAACAGTAATATTTGGGTCTAATTTCTTTTAGAAGTGTATAACACATGCATGATGCTGAGCCTCAATATACACGTCATCAGGAAACTTTGTAAGTCTCAAAGTGAAACAAGAAGAGGTTAAAGTTTCTTGGTTGGGAGTGTCAGCCTTCCTCCTGCAATACAGTTAACCACTGTTTTATGTTTCTATAACCCAGAGAATGTTTTCTGATATCAAATTATATTATAACAAGGTTTCTGCAATGTTCGCGTGATCAAACCAAATAGGATATAATTGAATATGTTTTTTGGGGTCATACTGGTCTCAGTAAGTAATTGTTGGTCATGTCAGTCCATCGGTTCAGAAATGAACTGACATTGGTGCAACATTTCTGTCAGAACTTCTGAATGTATTGAACAATATATATTTTTAACATGACCTGAACCTGGATATGTGATAAAAAAGAACATATTTTAAATGTAAGTTAAGGTTATGTGTGTAATAGTGGTAGAAAATGTATAAAAACATTATTTACAACCTTAGATTGAATATAAAGGAGGATATGACTCCTCCCCAAAAATGAAGCCAAAGCATTTTGATTGCCCCCTGGTGGCTGGCTGCAGTATAATCATATTTTCCAACATGGACATTAAAGTCAAATTACATGTTTTTCACAAATATGGTTTGTGTTGTTTGAGTTCATTCTTATTTCTTTTCTGATAAGTTTGGTTTTAATTCATTTTTTGATGCTAAAGAATTTGGTGAAACATGATTGACAGCTGAGTCTGACTGATGATTGGTTGACAAATGTGTAGGATGCATTCAAATCTGATATTTTGGTTTTATTTCTAAAAAGTGGGAAGAAGTGGAGTCATATATATATATATGCTAATTTGCATTATCTGTTAGCAGTTATATCCTCTCTCACATTATATGATGGCAAATGATACATTAATAAGTGTTACCAGACTTTATAAATCTTCCAGGCAATTTTTTTTAGAATTGACCTCAATGTCTTTAATACTTTTTAAGCCCTGCAGATAACCTCAATGATCAATATTTATGCTTCTTGCTTTTTAGACTAATCTTGTGTGACAACCACATTCATCACACTTTAGTTGCCCAACCGGAGTTTAATGGAGAGTAAACACTGCCATCTGCTGGACTGAAACTATGGAAACGGTTTAAATGTGTGCTAAGGAATAAAGAGCTCACACACACTTTTATCAAACAAAATTTTATTTTTCTTAAAACTTACAGGGCATCCAATTTGTTCTTTTTTTTTTCTTAATCAAAATGTGTTGATCAAATTTTAAATATGGATTCAACTTAGTGGCCTACAAATACACTCAATATCCCAGTTGTACAGTTTATATATGGCAACATTTCATGGAGTTTATTTGCTGATTAATATATATGATTTCATACATTTATATTAGGCCTCATTTTACAGGTCCCTTAATTCATCATTAACTTCATGTAAGTTTCTGGGAAAGAACCATGTGGTTTGTTTCTAATCACAGGAAAGAAAGACAAAGCAAAGATTGTTGTTTTAGTTCATCAGCAGGGTTCAGTATTGACCATGCTCTGAAATTTAATAGCAAATAATTAGCTCCATTTAAACGCCAGAGAATATTTGTTACTAATTTATTGAATTTATTTCTTATTTTTTTCTGAACCTTTTTGAAGTTCACATTGTGCTTAACAAGGACCACATTTCCTATTCATGATGTGTGGCTCTGCTCAAAGCTAACAGTAAACAAGGAGTGACTTATTGAATAAGGATTTGTATTTGACACACAATTGGCCCCTCAGTGTAAGTTGTGTCCCCTTTGTGGCTCCAGATTTAGGAAAATCCTAGATCTGCCACTGACTATCCAACCGTTGCATGATGTTTGTTTGCAGACACATTAAATATTTCTGCTCAGCTCAGCTGATCTCCTCTGAATAAAAGTCTCACAGTTGTTCTTTCTCAGCATTTACAAAAGTCATCACTCTATTTTAAACAAAATTACACAAATTATATGGTTCTTTCCATGAAACCTAGCAGAGTATTTGGAAATAAAACAAATTATTATTATTTTTTTTTTAATTGATTATTTTTGTAACATAACTCTGTTGAGGATGGAGGAACTGAACTAATGCAACACATGAGTTAAATTCCCTTGACCTCAGCGGACGTGAAGGATGTGGTCCGACGCCTTCCGACTATATGTGCCTTTGACATGTTACTGATTCAGTGGATTCATTTATACAATTTTATAATTACTTCTTATATGAACAGCTGTTTAGGTCCCTATAACACATGCTCTATTATGTCCATTCACACTTAAAAGCTAATTTCCCCTGGAACACAGAAATATTGACAAAAAAATTGACGGTGCCAATTGGAAAATTCTTTGGCGTAAACTGACCAAGTTTGTTTCTCACAGCCAGAACTGATTACATTCAGTGTGATTACCTTGGTTTGTGAGTAATTTAGAGAGAAATTAAAGATGAGGGGACACCAAAGGTCATGACCGCTGGTGAGGCAGAGGAGGAGGTGAGGAAGAGGAGAAGGAGGAGGTGGTTCACAAGTCTATGATCGTTTTTTTCTGCTCTCAAAGTTTCTGAAGTTGGCTGGTCTGATCTTCATCTCCGCAAATTCAATCGAGTGTTCGTGGCCCTTCCAGTGGAACCAGTTGATTCCCTGTGAAGAGGCAGAAAAACAAATCAGATGAAAATGTCTAAGATATCTAATAAACCCAAGTAGTTTGTCCCCACAATGTAGTTGTATGATCTTGGGCCTATATCATACATCCAACAGAGACTAGGATATATATTTGACTTTATTTACTACAGAAGGTATAATGACATAGATTAGGGTGTTTCTTAGTCATTGTTTAATTTTGTACTTGTAACGACAAGTTAAAAGAAACATGTTGGAACCGTACGTACCTTACTGTGACTGTTGTCGCCGTATTTCCCCATGAGGTTGACGCGATGACAGTTTTTATACCAAAATGCACCTTTGTAGGACAAGGCGCAGTTGGTGACAGCGATATCGTTATCGTTGTCATAGGTCGAGAATGGTCGACCCTGGTGGTAAGTCATGGAGTCACCTGATGAAGATGAGAACTGATCAGTAAAGCTTCCATCTTCTTGTACCATTGACTCAATGCACAGAAACATGGGAGCTCAGAAAAATGTAAAAAACTAAACCAGACAAATAGAGAGTTTAACATTTTTGGAAATATACTTGTGAAATGTCTTTAGAGATGTTGATGAGAAAAAGCACTCATCTCTGTGTGTTTAGTACGAAGCTTTGCATAAAGACTGGAAACAGATTGACAGCTAACTTGGCCCCATCTGAAGGGAACACGTTTTTCTAATCACTCCCTATCTTAAATCTAGTAGTGTGCTGGACGTGGGAGATGAAGTTGGACACACCACACTGTTTTGAAACTGACCCTGTGAGCCGCAGAAGCCGGGCTGAGCCACAGGACAACTTCTGCTTATTACCTTGGTTATGATTTTGTCTGTCTGTCTGTTAGTTAGCAGGATTTCACAAAAACTACTAAAAGGATTTCCACGAAACTTGGTGGAAGGAAGTGTGAGGAAAGAATCCAGGCAGTTTTCAACATTTTCTTTATTTCTCAGAGAATAATTTACAGATTCTGAGGAAAAGAAAAAGTTTGTTTGGGGACTGAAATTCATGATTTGCAGATCCAAATAAAAATCTGGAACTTCAAATATGGTTTCAGAAGGGGGCTGTTGTTGGCACCAGTATCTACTGAGTGCTATTCTAGATTATATTTAAATCATTTGACAGTAAAAGCAGGTTTCTCTGGTTTGTGTCGGGTGACCTGCAGAGGAAGGAGACCTGCTACAGATTCAGATTGATCCTTTTTCCTCACTATTATAAACTGAAACAATTTTTCATCTCCTAAGTATCATGCTTTGTGTGTGGGAGGATTTACTTTAAGTCTTTTTCCATTTTGTTATATTTGGCCTTTTCTTTGGGTTTCTGGTGTTTCCACTCAAGTATTTTGTTTATGTGCAAAGTAAAACTGCATAAAAAAACATGTGGATGGAAACTCACATTTATGACATATTGACATGCATATATGGATCTTCTCACCCATTAGGCGTTCTTCCCAAAATGTACAACTACTCCTTTAAGTAGAACCTACCTGCTGTTCCACTGTATGCCCCTATGTAGATTTTATAACGTGTTCTTGGTTCTGCAAGCGTGAACTTGTCATACTGGGCGTAGGCGGTTTCCCCTTTGTCCCTCAAGTCCACTCGCAGCTCATAATGCCCAGAGGATGTCATTTTATAAAGGTTGGAGAGACCTGTAACCCAGATTTAATATGTCTGAGATGGTAATAAGAGAGAGGTAGAGAGATGCATAGTGAATAATGCTAAACGACAAGTGTTCTTACCCAGCCAGAACTCATCATTCATGTTACCGAAGCCAGCGGTGTAGTTCTTCCAGTTCCTGTAGAACTCCAGTTTTCCATTCTGGCGTCTGAGGGCAACCTGCGAGTGTCACAACAATTTTATCAAGCACGGCCGAGGTCACTGTGATGCTGCATCATTACAATCAGGTGCTGCATAACTGGTTTGATCATATCTAACTCAATATGAAATATGGTGTCAAAGCGGTTGTTAAAAGCTTCCAGCAGGTTGATTTCCTCACCGTCCATCCTCCGCCATCTGTGGTCATGTCACAGTAAACCTGGATGGGCTGGCCCTCCTCTCCTCCCACATGGATTGTGTATAGACCAGAGGTCGTCTCTCCATTCAGATATATCTGAGCACAGTCCCTGGGTCGTCTGAACAACTGTCCAACTAAAACGCACATGTTAAAAAGAAATCATCTTACAGACCGCAGAGGACACAGTCGCTTTATCTTTATTGCTGTTACGTGAAAAATGCACAAGACTGTAAATGTTATTGAGTAAGAGAATGGACCTCGGAGAGAAAGAAGGTTGAGAAAAAGGAAAGAATGGAAAAAGAGTTTCCATCAGCAGATGCTCATGCAGAACGAAAAATAAGCCTGTGATGTGACTGGGATATCGAATTTAATGAAAAGAATTTAGGTTAGAAGTTCTAACTCTCTACTGTGCATCTGGACAGTTGCATAACCCTTCACAAGAGTAGCAAAAACAAGTGAGGTTTAAAAAGTACCTATCTTAGGTAAAAGCAGCTACAACACAGAATAAAAATACTGTTATTTTACTACTTCTAATATAATACTAAGTAAAAGCGCTGCATTCAAAATGATCAGCAAATGGTACTTAAGGGTAATCCAAAGTAAATGCCTTATTCTGGTCCATGTAACTGATGTATTCCTTTAGTTTTAGGAAGACAAATGGTAAAAGGTCAAATATAAATCTAAAAGGTTCAGAGATGATTAATGAGATGAACAAATAAATAAATACATATTTTAAATGTTTGTGTGAATTATCAAATTATTTCACTTCACTGGATGTTTACCAGATATCAACTTGTAGTTTTCTGAGACAAGAAAAGCAGCTCAACTAGTATTTTTAAGGGTCAGAGGTGGGAACAAATTGTTTAATCTTGTTTTATAATCTCAACATATGTATGTTATACAACATCTTAATCTGAGAATGAAACTATAGATATTGCACTAAACAATGAAATATTTATCATTGAAATGTAATGGAATAGAAGTAGACAGTAGCATGAAGTGAAGAGTACAAGTACCTCAAAGTTGTACTGAAGTGCAATACATGAGGAAATGTTTTCATCTTAGTCCACTGCACACAAATGAATAAAAAAAAAGTACATGCATGGTGTTTCATGCTTACTGGTCGTGAAGACAGTGGCAACATGCCGACTCCTCTGGGGCCCAGCGATGGCCTGCAGTTTTACACTGTACTCTGTGGAACCAGTGAGCTGAGCCATGCTGTAAGAGGAGGCTGTCGGGCTCAGCACCACTTCCTGAATCCAGACACACACACACAGAAACACACAAGTACACACAAGGGATTTACAAAAAAGGCAGGACCATTTTAGAGATTCCACAACAATTGATAGAACAAATATCAAAGTCCTATCATTTTTTATTTTTATAGCTGCAATTTGTTATTATGTGCTGTAAAGAAAGCAACAAAAAGTGACTAGACCTGATTGACAAAGTGAAAATATTGTATTTTTCAATAACAACGGGCATCAAATCAGGTGTCAGTTTCAATAAGGGTGTTAATTTCACATTGGAATTAACTCAAAGTTACTTCTACCAAGAGGTTATGAAATCTATCTGAAAGTTAATGTCATGAAAATAATCCTCAGTAACATTAACAAGTAAACCACCATTGTTGACAGTGATGAACGTACCCTGATTACACCATCAGCAGAGGAGAAGGTGAGTGTGTAACCCGTCACAGCAGCCTGCGGAGGTTTCCACGTCAGAGTAGCACTGTCAGTTTGGATGTTTATAGCTGTCAGATCACGAGGAGGGTCCACATCTGCAAATACAGAGTCACACTGCAGATTAATCTCTGACTGTGTCTGTCTTTAACAACATTTGCCTTCTGCAGCTGAAAATAACACATGGGGACTGATGACAGTAAACCACAACAGTTAAACTGTGGACCAGGCAGGTAAACAATGAGCTGGAACGCTATACATTTCTATAAAAGAGAACTATTTGTCAAATCTTCACTGTGTGTCACTACTTATGTCGCATTGTTATCACTCTCGATTTGCAAAAAATAAAAGGAACTAAAATATGTACAATAATGATGAAATATATCTTCTACATTATAAAGGTTCTACAGAATTCATGCAGACACGTCTCCTCTCTAGACTCACCTGTGATGAATTCAGTAACAGCAGATCCACTCTTCTGAGCTTCTTTCATGGCATGAACTCCAACTGTGTAGTGGGTTCCAGGAACTAAGGAGCCCATCTCAAACTCCACAGTGTTTCCAGAAACATGCTCCACCACCGGGGACACTGCAAGACAAGGCACACCCAGTTCATAAAATTACAGGATTAAAGAAAAGAAACACGATAGAAGAAAAGCAATGTCAGAGGAAGAGATGTTTCTTACACATATCACCCACTGTTACTACTGAGCTCCTGAAGAAAAACAACATTACAGCTAAACAGTGTCACCTGAATCTGCCCTGTAGGTGATGACGTAGCCATCCACTGTGGCCACAGACGGTTGCCACAGCAGCAGGGCTGACGTGTCAGTGACATTAACTGCAATCAGGCCCTGAGGTCTGTCCAGAGCTGGAAGACACAAACAGGAACACAAAGGGAGTAGCTTCGGTTACATTTTCTAGGATCTGATGCCAATGCACGTATGAGTTAGAGGGGCAGACACAAAGGTTACGAGAGTCAAATGAGAAAGAAACAAAGCAGACCTGTGGTTACAGTGTCTGTGCTGGGGTCGCTTTCCTCCAGACCTTTCACAGCACTGACAGTCACTTGGTAGGTTTTGCCAGGGATCATGTTGGGCAGCGCAACCTCAAACACACTGCCGTCCACAGTCACAGTCATTGGGCTTCCTGTGGAGTAGAGAGGACAAAGTATGGGCCCTGTACTAAAAACATCACATATCAAAATTAACTGCTCAAATCAGCTAGAAATGCTTTTTCACAACCAACACTAAGCATCCTCACTCTTATTGAAGGTTAAGAACAGATGATGTCACACCTTGTTAAGCCCTATGACACAAGTTTTGATTCGTGAATATGGGCTATTCAAATAAAATTTGATTGATAGAGGATTGGGCCAATATCTATCCAATCTTCACCTCCCCTTATTGGATGCCAATTCAATTTAGGGTTGATTTTAAGATTCTTTAAATAACCTTTAAAGGTGAGCACGGTCTGGCCCCCAGTTATATAACAGATCAACACTAGTAGTTCCTAAGTGAAGGCTGGTAACTAATGGTGACTAAGCTTTTGCCATCAGGAACTTGAGGCTACTTGCCTAACAATTTTTTATAGGAAAATATTTTAATGTCCTATCTTAAATAACAGTTTAAAGTTGTTTCATTTTAATATTTCTATGTTGTTTTGCTCCCATGTATATTGTAAAGCACTTTGTAGCCTTGTTTGTACAATAGAAATGAAGTTGTCTGATTATGCATTTCATATTTAGTGCACTTTCCATAAGTGAGCTGCACTGTAGTTCTTAGTCTTTATGAACTTTTTATCTGTAAGAAGAAATGCAAAAAAACCTTTCATCGACATCTTACCTCCTTCAAAGGGCACATAGACGATGCGGTAAGTATCCATAGGAGAGGAAGACATAGACCAGTGAACTACGGCAGAAGAATCCGTGACTTCAGAGAAGTGAATTCCGCTTGGAGTGCTCAGGCCTGAATAAATGGATGCAGATAGAGAATTCAAGTGAATAAATTATTTCCAATAGAAAAACACAATTTTGGCTCAAGGGAACAACAATAACTTAGACAATGTCTCCATTAAACATGGAGCCTGAAGCAGAGGAAGAAAGATGATTAGTAGGAATGTGGGTTTAGTTCTCTGCAAACCTAAACCTCAGAAAGTTTAGTAGTTAGTACAGAACTTAACAATCTGCAGTGTTTTTCATATACCTGTCTGAGCAACCCCAGTGATAGGTTGGGAGCGTTGGTCCAATGTGATACCATAAAGCTCAATTTCATACTCAGTGCCACTCATGAGTCCAGTTAAAACCATGGTTCGCTCGTCACCGCGGACACTGTACTCCTTAGGATGGGCTAGCCTTTTGCTGTCTCTTATTTTAATCACAAATCTGTCAAACATGTCTTCATCTGCCGCCCACGACAGACGGAAGCTGTCGGCAGTTATGTCAGAGACAAAAAGATGCTCCACCTCCGGCTCAGCCTCTGGTTAGACAAGGAAACAGAACGTTGTGTTGGTTTTGGTCTTTTCCCAGAAATAATCATCAACTTGTGAGAGACGGCCAAAGACATTGGCTCAGTTTGGAAGAGGTCAGCAGAAAGACAAGAAAGGTTTCCAGATGGCAAATGTTTCTGTCCACCACCATCTGTCATGCTCTTGCATCCGTTAGTGTGAAAGAGACAATATGGTTTTTACTCGGCGTTTATTCATGTCAGTTAACAGATTCACATTCTATAAAAGGCTCTATCTCATTTGTTGGAAGGATTTCAGCTAATTTTGGTTGAGACGAGGTCACCATGCGTCCTCAAGGCCAGCTGAGGTGCATTCAGTGCATTCGAAGACAAGGACAAAAATTAGATTAATCATAATAATAAGACATTTCATGCTCAGAGTGTCTGTGTGTTTTCCTGTATATAACCAATCAAAAATCCAGAGGAAAACACATTTTCAAATATGAAAACAAACATTTGCTTGCTCATATTTTGGAAGTATGAAGAAAAAATTGGGAGCTCTACATCTTTCTCCTGGTGACGAAACTGCATACAAAGAAAATGTCTCGAACAAAGGGAGAGAGAGATGATTCTACAAAAGAGATAAGTTGTAAATCCGTGTTAGGGTTAGTTAGGTGAGCTGAAGCCTCACCATCGAAACGTGGCATTAATAATCAATAATAAAGCCAAATTTAAAGATATCTTGGTAAAACCTTTACTCGGTTAAATTACCATTAAAAGTGCATTGATATCACAGAATTATACAATTTATAGAGTAGCCAAGTTGTGATGGTGAAACTTTATATTCAGATCGTAAAGTTAAATGATTTTCAGTAAAAATGCACTGAGTAGTTGCACTTTTTAGTAAGACGAGGGGCCTTGCACTGAACTGTGGGTGGTACCTGTCACAGCCACTGTATTCAGAGGCCGAGAGAGAAGCCCTGACTCTGACACCCCAGTCAGCCTGAGCTCATATCCTATGCCGGTGATGAGGCCCCAGATGTCCAGGTGACTCTGGTTCCCTGGCACAGTGAACTCCTGAGGCTCCAGCAGCCAGCCGGAGTCTGTCACCACTATATCAAAGTGGCTGAAGCCCCCACTAGAGGGGGGTGAATCCTCCTGCTGCCGCTGCTGCTTCACCTCCCACGACACACGGAAGCCGTAGGGGGTTATGTTGGAAATGGTCAAGTTTTCCACTTTAGGCAAAGAAGCTGGAGGGGAGCGGGTTTCATTGTTTTGTGAGTGGGAACAGATGTGGGAAAGGGAACGAGATTCCATTAGGAGCGTAATGTGTGCAATGGTTGCAAAAGCAAATCAAAAAGAGTCTGTTCTTCCTGTGAGGTTTTAAACTTCATAGGGACAAAAATAGGCATCTATTAAAAATAGAATACCTCCTGAATTTAAAGGCCAAACACATTAATGGCAAATTTGACACACATCATAGTGCTTTATATTTCTGTCACAGATAGTGGAAAGATTGATACGTCTCCTTTCTCACCCAAAGGTTTTTAAAGCTTAATTTAGAGACTAAGATTTGAGTTTTCAGTCTGAGCCATAAAACCCTAACACACGTTAAAAAAAGGGGGAGGGCTCAGAGTGAATGGAAATGTGATGAAACATCACCTCTGCTGCTTTGCCATTCCTACAGAAGATATTCATCACAACATGTGAAGATAAAAGCTTCTAATAGAATAATGAAGTAGAAATTTGAGAGAAAGCAGTTTGCTCTTCCTGAATAGAAATCAACCTAGACATCTAGTGGTCATAATTGTTAAGGCAACTCAACGCACCCCCTGCCCAGCCTTGTTTTTTTTTAATGAGAAATATGAGAAACTAATTTTAGTCGGATTCTTTCAAAGCTTTTAACAAAAGATGGTGTTTCTCTAACAGTCTGTTTATCCATGTCTCAACTCTTTGGCTTCTTTCAATCTTTAAAAATTTAATTAAAAATAACAGTGGCTTATAATGCAAGTCAAATTTGCTCTTAATGCATTTTGGATTTTGGCCCTACAGATAAAGAATATGTTTTGAAACTAAAATAATAACTTACAATTAATTAAAAAAAATAATTGGAAAACAATATTTTCTAAAAAGATAATCGATAAGTCAAATATTAAATAAATAAAAAATAACATACAATTTTTAAACAGTTTTCATTTACACGTACGAGTGATGGGATTTGAAAATATAAGTAAAATACATAGTACCTGTGATGGCGTGGGCTAACACAGAGGGAGTGTGGCGCCCGTGAGAAATACCATACAGTTCAATGTCATAGCCTGTGGCATCCACCAGGTTAGAGACTGTAATGTTACGGATTTCACCAGGCAGTCTGAACTCCAGTGGATCAGACTGCTGCTCGGAGTCACTGACCCGGATAACAAAGCCATCAAAATGGCCTGACACAGTGCTCCAGGACAAGCTGAGATTATGTGGACTCACAGATGAAGCAGCTATGGGCCCCAACTGTGGGAGATCCTCTAAATGAAAAACAGAACACGGCTTTTCAGTGAAGTTGTGCGGTTAACTACAACGCAACATTGTGTTTGATACATGCAGTGTTAAGAAGCGCGTGTGATGTGATACCTGTTGAAGCTATAGCAAATAGAGGCTGTGTGTTCTGGCCAGCAGTGCTGGCGTACAGCTTTATGTTGTAGCTTGTGCTCGCTTTGAGCCCGGCCATGACTGTGGAGCGCACGTCTCCTGGCAGAGCGCGCCCCATTGCCTGCGAGGGCAAAGCGGACTCCCTGACTTCTACTATAAAGTTATCAAAAGGCTTCTCTCCTGTCCGCCACGACAGAAAGAATCTGTCTGAGGTAATGTTAGAAACAACTAGCCTGGACAAATCAGGCTCTTCAGCTACAGGGGAGAGAAAATATAGTAGAGATTCATTTATTGCGCTAGAAAGCATATATGTGTATCTTTTAAATGTCCAGTGTATGCACACAGGCCGGAATTTACAATGAAGTTTACTTAATAGGAATATTATAAAATTCTATTAATTGTAAGACGGAGGAAAAAAATCTAAATACCTGTTGATGCAACAATACTGACAGCACTGGTTCGGGATCCCTTGTATGTCCCATAGAGGTAGGCTATGTAATCAGTGCTGGGCCTGAGCCCTGTGACTTTGTAGGACTTATCATTGCGGGATATGTTACATTCCTTTGGCTCCATCAGCCAATCAGAATCAATTATCTCCAGGATAAAACCATCAAACTCTCCTTCAGTGGCGTTCCACAGGATTGAAAAGCTCTCTGAGGTTAAGTTTGAGATATAGAGTTTGCCAAGCACCGGCTGATTCACTAAAGAAAGAAAGCATTATTAGATTTTCATTAAAAACCACTCTGCAGAACACACATGTAAAACTTATAAAGAAGAAGTGTGACTGGTAGCTTGTTGGTTTGATTCATCAAATGAAAATATTTATAATGCTTCAGGACACTCACCACCACCAACTTGCAATTCCTGATAGTCTGAAGTGGCTTCATACAAGATTAAATACATGCCAAGGTTTTTGCATTAAATGCATATTGAATGTCCACCACCATTACTACCTAAGCAGCTTGAAATTTAAACCCTTTAAACCTATTTTCTTTCATAAAACTGATAATGACAACTCATGGACTACCACTCAAAGAGGAAAGACACAAAAAGCCGTCATGGTAAATAGGCGAAGAATACTGGCCTGCAAGTGTTGATTTAAATGAGAAAATGTGGTTAAGGAAGAAATAAAACAGGATAAAAAAATCTTTCTCATGCACATGGAGCAAGATTTGATCCGAGTACAGGATCAATAATGTGGCAGGAGGGCAGTTCCCAGCAGAATAGGACTGCCCCAGAGGAAGATAAACTGGCTAAAACATCTCTGTACATGCAACTATATAATCAGTAACATGCAAGCATGCAGAAGACAATTTAGGCATCATTCAGTTGTAAATCAAAATGGCGTTAGTTTTAACTGCAGATGAAATAGCATTTTACCTTGATATGGTAAAGAAGTTTTAATCATTTGCCACCTAGTAGTTCAAAAGGAAATGAGGATATTTACTGTGAAGTTCTGTGAAAATAAACTTCATCAGAATCGACAAAACTAAACTACGTCAGTATCATTCACACAAACTAACAGAGCTCAAACGCCACTGAAACTCACGCATACTGTGAGCACTTACTGAATACATTCACGGGCAAATGATCCTTCAAGGTTAATCAATTACACACTGAATGAGGGTTGATGGGACGGGATGAGATGGTCACGCTGTCACTGGGTGACAGGCATTGGAGGGTGGAAGTTATTGCTTTGCCTTTGCAATCATTGCAGCACATCAGCGTCAAACTGGACCACGATGCAGGGGATGACAGAGGGAGGGGGAGGGGGAATTGGGGCTTCATGCACTTTGGTAACTGGGATGGAGGCAGCAGTCCGGGGGTAAAGGGTGAACATTTGAGGGGCTTTTGCTTGGCTCGGTGATGAGGCACAGGCGCCCATCACCCTGCCCTCTCTCAGCGAGGCAGAAACAGTGGCTGGAGGGTAAAGATCGGTTCATGGCATGTTGGTTAGGATGAAGCAGTTCAATTCACTGTGGCTGAGTGTTGGACAGTCACAGGAATTAGGTTATTATGTTCTGGATTCATGCAGCGAGACGTCAACCCAACAGGGTGGGTCTTGTATGTGTGTGTGTGTGTTGGCTGCACAGATTCTAATTTAAATTGAAGAATTGTTAAAAATCCAAGAAAAGTAAGAATGTTAAAGAGTTAAAGAGGATAAAACTCTGCAACACTCGAAGTTGCAGGTACCTGTGGTGGCTTCACTGTACACAGGCTCAAGGAAGGAGCCATCATACATCCCGTACAGGCCAACCATGTAGCTGGTGTTGGGATTCAGCCCAGGGATGCCCAGGCTGAAAGCGTCTCCAGACAGCGAGAGGTTCTGGCTCTCTGCGAAATTCTCCAAGTTTGTTACCTCAATGACAAAGCTGTCAAAGTCCCCAACCATGGGGGTCCAGGACGCAGTGAAGCTGTCCCATGTAATGTCAGAGATGGTGAGGTTCACCACCATGGGCTTCAGCTCCTCTGGTAGATAAAAAGATCAGAGCGGGTCAACTGAATGGCAAGATGGATTATAAACATTACTGTCACACAAGGCACATTATTTATTTAGGTGAAAAAAATAAATTCATGAGATGATGGTGATGGGTTGTGATGAATGCAGTATCTGCTTCATGTACCTGTAGTAGCAAAAACTTTGAGAGGCAAAGATCGATTTCCATCCACCAGCCCTTGTAAAGTAACATCATAATGTGTCGAGGGGGTCAAACCCTCTATTTCAGCCTTCCTCACATTTCCTGGTAATGTAGTCACATGAGCTTGTGTCACCCCTGATGGAGAACTGAGCTCCACCATAAAGCTGTCGAACGCCTCGTTGGGCGCAGACCAAGCCAAGCTTACACTAGTGGAGGTAGCGTTTGTGACTTTTAAGTCCCCAAGTACATCCATGTTTGAGCTTTCAGCCCCTGAGCTCATCACAACAGTATCAGAGATGGAAGGAGGCTCAGTGTTTACAGGATGGAGGAGATCTGTGGTTTGAATTGTGTCATTATCCAGAGCAGACTGTGTGGTTGTTGTGGCATCTTTAATACTCAGCGTAAGTACATCTGGAGAGGTAGGCTCGGGTGCTACAGTGAAAAAAAGCAGGTTAAAGTATTAAATGTGTTACTGGCTCTGCTGAGAAGTGAACAAGAAGCAACCTGCAAAGACAAACACAAATATTTTTGCACATAATAGAATAAACATAATTCCGGATTATTATCACTGTTTCTCAAGGATCCCAGTTTATATCTTAAAGCAACAGCTAAGGCATTAACAGCACCTGAGTCAGTGCTGTTAATTATTTGAAGGTTCTGAGTAGCCCACCACAGTGGAAGTACACAGTAGTCTTCATGGAAAAGCCATGCACAGCCATTACGTTCCTGCTGACCTAAAGACAAACTGTCGAGTCACTTTTTTGGCATGCGAGTGACGTGTGGTGTAATTTTCTCTGACTGGCAGAGAATCATCAAATTTTGTAAATGGGAAAGACTACAAAGAATGAGGTGGATTGAGATGGTAGTTTCCAGAGAAAGAAATGGTTGCATTGACAAGTTCAAATGCAAGAAGTAATGAGTGCAGCCAGTTCACGGTAACCCAAGCCAACAATGACTCAGGGAGAAGACTGTAGATTTCTTCCAGTGGTTGAATTTGTTTAAGCAAGATTTTGCAGCAGTGCGGAAGCCTTGAATGATAAAGATGAGGTTGAATGAGTTTTTGTGAAGGGTTTTTTTCATCATACTGTATCAGGCTATAGTTTACAGATGATGGTTAGCCAGCATGCAAATCACGTCACTACTCTGATCTCAGAAACTATCTGAGTTTATCTGTCAGACCTGGTATTAACATCCTTCCTGAGAGATATGATCACAAGCAGTTAGCATTCAGGTTGGTCTGTCCACACCTGCTTGGATCATAAAAATGAGTCTGATATATCATGAAACTGGCCCAGGCTGCGGCCCAGGATGCATTCAAGTTCACACAGCGAAAAGAATGTGGTGACATATATCCAAGACCACCTACGAACATGGTCTGAGTGATGGATCTCAGGATGCACTCAGGACACATTTAGGAATTCAGACCTGAACTTGGCCCTTGTGAGTGGATCACTCAGTGCAGATGTTAATGTCAGGCCAGCAGAATTTCCACTAAAAAGAGATGGTGACAAAAGTGTCAATATTCAGTCAAAGAGAAGCTTATACCTGTGACTGCAACAGCTTCAAGTAGCGCAGATCTCTGGCTACTTGTTATTCCATAAAGTTTTATCTGATACTCTGTCAATGGCGCCAGGCCTTCAAATCTAGAGCCAGTGGCATTTCCAGGAAGTTGGACCTCTCTCACATCCCATAATCGCTGAGGGTCTTTATATTCTACTGCAAAGCTATCATAAAGGCTGTGAGCCTTTAGTCTCCATGAGAGGTCAAATCCATCAGACGTGATGCCTGAAACAGTCAGCGTTCCAAGCTCATCCTCAGACTCCATCCCAGAGAACTGGGACTCAGAGGGCTCTAAATTTACAAAGCTAATCACATTGTCCTCCGAGGCTGTAAGAGTTGTAAGCTCAGCGTCGTCTGAATCAGCTAAATAAAATGTGAACGAGGCTAAAAGAAAAACAAAAAAGCACAAATGAAGACAGCATCGATTAGGTGAAAGTGCATCCCATTTTCATTGCAGCTATTGGCTGTAGATTTATTTCCAGCCATTATATCTCTTTACTTTTGATTCCAAAACCCAGTTTTTTAAGATTTAATCCTTAAGATTTCAGTCCTGATTGATTTAAAAGATCGACTGCTCGAACTCTTCTTGAGTAACGCCCTTGCAAAAATAAAGAAATTATTCAGGGATGAAAAAGTGACAAATATTGTCTTGCCTTGTGGAAGCATTCTGAATGAATGATCGTGGTCGGCATGAACCTCAGTGACAAACAACCCTTTCCTGTGGCTGCTTCACAACAAAAGTCACTATATTACATCAATTCAAGTCTTTTAATGTGAAGCAGCAGCAGTGTGCATTTCCAATGTTATCAAGCTCTGATACATGTTTGACTAAACACTGAGGTTTTTAAATCAATGAGTGAAATTATGCTGGATGACATTACAATTGATCAATTTATTGATTGATCCCAACACTCTTATACTTACCAGCTAAAAGGGAACCATCCCTTTAAATGAATCAAAACCTTTAAAATGTGAGGGACATAAAAGCTTATTTTGCATGAAAAATACATTTTCTTCTATTTTAAATGGCATGTGTTGTCATTGATTCAAAGATCCAACTGCATTAAAATAGTTCTCTACCCACCTGTGGCTGTAGACAGGATGACAGGCGTGCTTCTCTTGTGTCCCCTCTCTGCAGTCAACGTGAGAGTGTAGCCCATTCCAGGAGTCAGGCTGGTCACGACATGGCTCGTTGCAGTGGCCGGGATCTCCACCTCCTCGACCTGGCCGTCTCTGGAGACGTATACCAGCCTGTAGCCACCGAACTTGGCTGTAGGTTTCTCCCACTTCAAAGTGAGGGAGGTCTCTGTGGACTCGACTTCTTCAAAATCTCTGGGAGGATCGATGTCTGACAGAAGTGACAATAATAATATGAAGCAAATAAGTATGTTTAACTGCATGTAATTCTGCTTGTGTTGCATACCCAACACAACTCATTAATTACCTTTCACTCTATTTGTTTTGTTTTGTCACCAAAAGGCTTCTGCCGTACGTGCTCACATAGCCTATTCATAGATGTTGAAGAGCAATTACTTTTTTTTTTTTAAAGAACTGCAACAAAGAAAAGAAAGACAGTGTTCGTTCCTTTAACTCAATTAAAAAGTAGCGGCAAGTCTGCTGGAGATGCGATGCTACCAGCAGACTAATCACCTTGCCTAATGTGATTGGTGCATGTCAGGATATGGCGTAAGGCTCATCTGCCTAGGGTACACGTCTCTGAGTAGGCTACTGCGTAGCTTCGAAGCAGAAGCATTATGTGGGCATAGGCCTGTGTATTTATGACGGGTGTGAAGGAAGAGTGTTTGTGCAGCTGCTCGAAAGCGCCTCTCACCAGTTTCTGCATTTGTAGTGGCTGGGAGGCTCTCTCTCTCTATCTTCATGGCAGTAACACCAATCCCATACTCCGCCCCTGGATTTAGCCCTGCCGAACAGAGATACACAAGAAAAGTTATCCATGGCGTGACAGATTCAAGTTTTGAGCTTTCGCATGTTCATACTTAATGAAGTAAATGTTCATCTATTTGATCCTTACCAGTGATAGTAGCTTTTGTGGTGTCTCCTGGTCCTCGCAGGAACACTTCCTCACCGTGAGTTGCTCCAGAGATCGGGGTGTATTTCACCCGATAGATGCCGACATCAGCCTGACTGTTAGTCCACTCCAGAGTGATGCTGCTGTCCGTCTGAGACACGGGCCGCAGGTGCTTGGGGGCATCCAGAGCTAAGATACAAATATAACAATCCAATAGTATTTTAATATTTACACAGACAACAAATGTATTCATTTCAGTTACTATTAGACATTGGGCCACAGTATGAAAAACATATATGAGCATCCCAAATCATCTTTTAATAAATATTGATACTGTAAAATAACTGTGTGGTATCACTGAAGTTTTTCTTGTAATATTTTTTAAAAAATCTGGTGTTCCAGTTAAAAGAAGAATATTAAACCATACGTTTGTTTTTCATCTACATTTATATCTTAAAAAAGCTAAACAGCTTGAAATAGTGGTTTTTTTGCAAATATAACAGCAGTAGAACAGTGTGGCTCACAATCTACAATCCAATTGTTATTAATTAATTAATATATATATATTCAGCTTTAAAGTAAATGAAATGGAAATATTTCTGCTATGACAAACCTACCTGTAGTGAAAGTGGTGATGACAGGGTCACTGCTGATGTTTCCACTGCTGGAGGAGACCATCACTGTGTACTCAGTGTCTGGTCTCAGACCATCGATGCTGTATTGCTTGTCTGGGGGGAAAATCTCTGCATTGCTTTCGTCTGAGGGGTCGGAAGTTGGCCTGTAAAACATGGTGACTCTGTCCATAGGAACAACTGGCTGAGTCCAGCTCACCAGTGCCGAGGAGTCTGTGACATCCTTCACCTCCACCTGCTGAGGGCCGTCAGTCTCTGGGGAAGGAGGTCATGTGAGGGTGGCAGGTGTTAAAAGTGAAACATATTTGAGTGTGAGAGAAAATATGCTGGAGAAATGATGTCCTTGACTATCCAATACCTGGTAATAACATTACTGACAGTGAATGTCTGACGCGCAATAAAAATGACACAACTGTGAACATGGTTGACACAAATCAAGTTTTAAAGTTGCAGACAAAACCATAAGCAGCTGCAAGCTACAGATTCATAGTGTTTTAGCTTTGGATGGAATAATACTCACCTTTCTATATGCTAAACTAATGATCAGCTGCTGGCTTCATATTTAATTACCATAAATATGAGAGTGAAATAAACACATTTCCCAAAATAAATTAACTGTTCCTTAAAGCTTCTTAAGGAGAAAAGTATACTTACATTTACTCATTTGACAGATTATTTTATCCAGAGTAAAAACTTAGGGACAACACTAAAGCTGCAGTACAGTAGCAGAGGTAGAAGTAAGTTCCAAGTGAAAGGAGGTGCTCTTGGTTGTCAAAGAATCACAAAAGAAAACAATCTGGATTTTAAGGAACATAAACCCGTATGACTGAAATTAAACAGAGTCACACTGTTGACAAACAATGAAGATTTGCGATTTTCAAGCTGAGACCAAAATGCTGCTATATATGGTCTGGACCATGAGTAAAAGTTTCACTGTGCATGAATAGAAGGCTGAATTGCATAGCTTATCAAAGGATTGATCTCTAGGAATAGCTGCAAAGAGAAAGCCTTTAAATTAATAAGTCAACTAGCTAACATCTAAGTCTAAAGAGGTGCAAGCCCAAGATTCTGTCTGTATGGCAGAAAGTTCAAGTACACAAAACAATTCATGTAAAACTTACCTTGGCTTTCTCATAAGACAAAAGCCTGAGATTGGCTCAAAACAGGAAATACTATCATAAAATATAATGTTTCCTTGCACTGTGCCTTTGTGTTCACTATCTGACAAATCTCCTGTGTTTACGTATGGAGGAGATATCATTTTATGTTTTGGGACTTTCCTGATAGGACCTCAGGGGGTACAAGATTTAGCCTTAGTTCCATCATTCATTCCTGGGAGCAGTGTCAAGTTTCAGCTTAAACAAATACATGACATCAGAAATGAAATGGTGCGATACTCAGGGAGTCCATCGACACAGATCTGAAAACTAAATCACTTTTCCATGCACAAAGATGATTGCTTGGCCTGGCGTGTCGTACTTACTGCATTGGCAACTGAAAGTATTTCACAATGAAACGTATGGAGTAACACTGCAATAAAAGTTTCAGTGAGCAGAGGAAGAGAGCTAAGAGGAAGATTTAGAGGGAGAACTATGACATGGTCATGCTTGACTCAAATTCAATTTGCTTGAGTTATTACTCTTTACCTAAAATCTGTTAGATGGAACCACATAGAGCCAGCAGGGATTTCCTGTTTTTACTCTTCATTATGGAATTTCACTCTATGACATTATAGTATTTTTTTAGTCCAAGCTCAACTGATGTGGAGATTATTTGTACCCAATCAAACTGCTGCCAGACAAAGCAGGAAAATTAGCTGGATATGCAGGATAGGTTTTTGAGCATCTATGATTTACCAACTGACTTTAGATAATCAGTGTGCTGAGAAAATGTTTTTCTTTTCCAGCGTGAAACTCACTGGTTGTGACTGTTTTGGTTGTTTGGGGTCCTCTTGTGTTATTCTTGATGATGTTGATGGAGACTTCATACTCTTGTCCTGGTCCCAGGCCTGACTGGAGAAACTGGTTTTGAGAGGATGGAAGGGTGCTCACCACTTTTCCATTTTCTTCTTTCTGCACAGACACATGATTCATAAACCAATGTAAAACATCCAGTAAAATGCATCCACACAGGAAAACAGGTAAGACACATACTGGCTGTAGTAGAATTATTCTACAAACTCCAGGTATTTAGATTCCTCCAATGCCTGAAACTAAAAAAAATTCTCATGAAACAAATCAAGTTCCTGCTGAAATGTATAAACAAATAATATATTAAGTAGTTAAGATATGTTTGGAATCCTCATTTTTCCTTTGAACGTGACTCTGTATGGAATCACATTTTAAAATTGGTAAAAACTCTGCAGAGGCAGTTCACTTTAGGAAGACCTCTTATCTGCAAGCACTTTAATTTCTTTTAAAGTTACTGGCTTGAATTCAAAGCAAAAAGGATTTACCCGAAGATGTAAGACGTCCAGACTTGCCCTCACTGAATTTTTCCATATGTCAAAATAATTTTAATGGTTAGTGCTGAAATAAATCCATGTTTTGCTGACAGTTCCAATAAGCTGGCAGAACCTGTCACTTTGCCTTTCCCTGTCAGATCATAAAAATTCTCGGGCAAGCCTTCAAAAGTGATGTGCAGACTGACCGTGTTGCGGAAATAGATCTCCCAGCCATCAAAGGAGATGTCCAGCTGGTCCCAAATTACTTCAACTGAGGTCTCTCTCACTGATTTGAATTTTAAACCCTCTGGCTGTGGGAGAGCTGGAGATATAGAAACAACAATCAAAACAGTTATTCATCTTTTTCCATAGTGATTCTAATTAAACCAGCCGACTCTATGACTGTGAGGTACCTGTGGCCACCCTGGCGCTGACAGGGACACTCCTCTTGTTGCTCAGGACAGCATAGACACTGATCAGATATTCGATGCCAGGTTCAAGCTCTTTAACAGTGGTGGAAGTTTTGTCCCCAGAAACTGTGTTCTCCTGGAGAAGACCCCCAGGACTGGTGGGTACATACGTCACAAGGTATTCTGTCACCAACATGTCGTTGTTCCAGGACAGGTCCACTGTGTTAGCGGTGACCTCGCCGACATTAAGGTCCTTTGGAGGAGACACTGGAAAATTGGAAAAAAAATTGCTGACACTTTCTTATAACCCCAATCACTAAATGTCCACCACTGAACGCTAATGTAAACTGCAGAGCCACATCTGGCTGTGGTGTGAGGAGCCGCCAAAAAACTGCGAACAAAGTGCAGACAGCAACAACACACACACTCAGAACCTTATTTTAAATTCACTGAAATAGTTTCTCAGAATGAGTTGTGAGTGTAGTTTGAGACAAGAAGGAAATGACATCATTCTGGATATGCTCATATACTACATCTAGTTGACACATGGAAAGAATCAAAAACTGCCAAAAACCTTTTTTTCCTGTATATTTGGACCAAACTTAACAGAGCTTCTTACCTTCAGAGCAGTCCTCTCCAATGTATCCCTCATCACAGACGCACTGACCGCTCACACAGCGGCCTTTGTCCTGGCAGTTGTTGAGGCAGCTGAGCTCTGCACAGCTCTCTCCTTCATATCCACTCTCACATGTGCACTTCCCGTTGATGCAGCGCCCCCTGTTGTTGCAGTTCTCTGGACAGGCAAGCACAGAGCAGTCATTCCCAGAGTACCCCTCCTGACACATGCACTTGCCATCAACGCAGTAACCTCTGGCCAGGCAGTCGTTGGGACAAGCTTTCTCACTGCAGTCTTCCCCAGTGAAGCCTTCGTCACAAACGCACTGCCCATCGATGCAGCGCCCGCGGTTCTTGCAGTTGTTTGGGCAGCTCAGTGCACCGCAGTCCTCACCAGTGAAGCCTGCATGACATGCGCAGCGTCCATCGATGCACTCGCCGCGGCCATAGCAGTTGGAGGGGCAGGTCATGATGCTGCAGTCTTCGCCAGCGAAGCCTTCATCGCACACACACTGGCCGTTAACGCAGCGCCCTCTGTGCAGGCAGTCGCTGGGACAGGAGAGCTCGGAGCAATCATCCCCCTGGAAACCAACATCACATGCACACTGTCCATTTATGCACTGGCCTCTGTTGTTACAGTTGTTCAGACATGCTAACTGGCTGCAGTCTTCTCCTTGGTAGCCTATGTCACAGATACACATCCCGTTGAAGCACGTCCCTCTGCCGTTACAGTCGTTGAGGCAGGTGAGTTTAGAGCAGTCCTCTCCACTGTAGCCGGCAGTGCAGACACATCGACCATCAACACAGAAACCGTTGCCTTGGCAGTTATTAGGACAAGTGGGTTCTCTACAGTCCTCCCCGGTGTAGCCCTCATCACAGTAGCAGGTGCCATTCACACAGCGCCCATGATCGTTACAGCCTTTTGGACACATAAGCTCAGAGCAGTCAAAGCCAGTCCAGGGTATGTCACACACGCAGTTTCCCTTATCACAGCGGCCGCGGCCTCTGCAGTTGTTGAGGCACTCGGTCTGAGAGCAGTCGTCACCAAAGAAACCATCTGAGCAAATGCAAATGCCTTCCACACACATGCCATGAGCTCCACAGTCCACAGGGCAGAGCTCGAGCGTGCAGTCCTCTCCAGAGAAGCCTTTAAAGCACTCACACTTTCCGTCCACACAGTGGCCCCGGTCCTGGCAGTTACCGGGACACTCGGCCTCAGTGCAGTTGGGTCCCTTCCAGCCAGGCTCACACACACAGCCACAGGTGTCAGTGCTGTAGTTTCCATGACCGTTGCAGTAAGGTTTTGTTCCTATTTCACCTATGATAAAGAAAGTAAAGGAATATTTTGACACTCATTTTGTTGTTATGAATCCTGTGGCATGGAATTTTTCACAACAATGTCAGTCTCAAGCAGATAGTTAGTTAGTTTAGCATCAAGACTGAAAACAGGTGGGGGAACAAGAACTATCCTTGCTCTGTCCATACAAGGTAAAATCCACTTACTAACATGTCTCAAGATCACAAATTAATATGTAATGTATTGTTTGTTTAATCTGTGCAAAAATCCAAGTTTTAAAGTAGAAAGTTATAGTTTTCTGGAAGGTTATGAGTGGGATTATTTCTTGTTTGTGTGCCATTTTGTCTTCCTACTTTGCACAAGAGTGAATACAATTATTTC
The DNA here is from genome assembly GCF_024713975.1 of Paralichthys olivaceus. Lineage (NCBI taxonomy): Eukaryota > Metazoa > Chordata > Actinopteri > Pleuronectiformes > Paralichthyidae > Paralichthys > Paralichthys olivaceus. The sequence goes on from NC_091110.1 coordinate 5,955,275, forward strand.
CCAAAACGTCAAACTACTCATTCATGAATACATCATTTAGATGTGGTCCAAGGCTTATTTTTGGCAGCTACAAAAGAACACTTATTACTTTTATTGATATTACAGCAGTTTTTGTCCTCTACTGTATGATGGAGAAATACACACCCCCTCATTGAATTTCAAAGAGCTGTCTGACAAATGGATGGAACAGATGTGCTTTTTACTGAAGGAGACTCATGGGTATTCTTAATGGAGCACTTTTCAATGCAAATTCATAGAAATAATGGATTATCTTACTGTCGTTGCTGTAATATACAAATATAACTGACAGACAAATCACACCCACCTGTGACCTGTGCACTGCAGCAGGGCCTGTCGCTGGTGCACTGATCTCTCAAAGCTGAAACTTCTCCCTCAAGCATCTCCAGGCGGCTCATGAGCTCTTTCAGGCCGGGCAGGTCGTCAGCGCAGCCGCAGGCCTGACGAGGTATATTGATGCGGTGGGTGAACACGATCTGGTTCTCCCCGTCGACGGTGTGCTCAGTGATGTGATGGCCTGACGAAGCTGGCGAATCTTTGGGAAGAAGCTGTGTGCTCTGTGGGGCGTCCAGGTCTACTGAGCACAGCGAACTGGCAGGAACATTGATGTTATAGACGTGGTTGAAAACCACAGGATGGTCTGCACTGGGGAGGGTGACGTTATGTTCATTAGGGGCTACCAGAGTCTGTCTTCGATGACGTATGATTTTCTTAACAAGCCCAGCAGTTGATAAGCTGAGCAGAACAGTCAGGAGGAAGCAGCCCAGGAAGCTTCTTCTACCCATGGTAGGTGTGAGGATGTAAATTTACAAAAAATAAATATCAGCTTAACCTCTGACTAAAGGCTGACCCTGGTTAATGGTGAAGGTTCTGAAAAACAGATAGACAAACAGACAAATGCAACTTCAATGTAATGTAATTTTGAATGCTTAATATTCATCATTAAAAAAAGACAAGCAAGAAAATCTGTATAGTAAAATTTGCCAACCGACCACTGTCAGCCCAACAGCTGGTGATACATTCCTGCAGATGTATGTGTGTGTGGAGAGCCTGATGCAAAGAATGCCAAATCAGCTATTTGGGATTATTTGGGCTTTAAATTGGATGCAAACCCTAAATCGAACAATGTGTCATCTTTGGAAACGTGTATTGCCGGCAAAAGTTTCTAAAACAACTAATTTCCCCCACTCGAAATTAAAGACCAAATTATCCTCTGGGTAAAATGGATCCTCTGGGTAAATTCAGGCTGGGTAAAAACCCAGCCTGAGTTTACAGATGCATCCAATGATACATTCTCACCACACAAACTGTCTGACGCTGGACTACGGATGTGTCAGTGTTTCCGAAACAATCCAACATTCTCACTCACGTCATATCCTGACTGGTCTTCCAGGACTTCCAAGAGAATGCAGTCTGAAAATGCAGCTCCCCCCATTTATGATACAAGCTAACCACAAACACATTGTCCAACATGGTAAAAGGAGCCGACCTCTAAACTGCACTCACAGAATACTGCAAGACTCTTCCCCACACAACAGAGCTGAAGATACTAAAGCATATCCAGCTGCTTTTTAGTCTGCAGTGTTGGAGATCAAGAGCAACTAAATACAGTACTGAGCGAAAAGCAAGAAACAGCCGTACACAGCCCTGATTCATTGCTACAACAAATATGATTTATTGCATGTAAAGTATTAAATTATGGAGACAGAGAACATGTAGTGCTGATTGAGAAAGGATTTAACCCCAAGAATTTACACTTGTGTTGGCACATCAACTTCATTCACAGCACTGCTGCACATCAGCTGTTTTTCATGTTACAGTGTATTAACTCTGCTGTATTTATAAAATAATGTGAAAACCTGAGGAGAATAATCCTGTAGACACCACTCCTATTCGCCCACGAAATTGCTCAGATGACTTCATCAGCTGGACACGAGGAACACTATAATTTGTGGGATACAAACTCAAAGTAATGAATAGATTCATCCTCAGCGTGGGAAAGCCTCACACAGTGCTGAGTATCCAAAACTTTGGGTAAGCACAGGAGAATACCGGCTTCCTCCTCACTACTGGAAACAACTTGATTTATTACTCTTAGATACCAATGATATGATATCTTATTTAGTTCATCTCTGTCTGTCTATTCCCATACACATACCTCTTATCACCTTCACATATGTACGTATGTGTATTTTTGAGGGCTCAATGTACTGCAGTATCAAATTTTGCACGATTTGGACACATGCTACATTCAATATTAATAACCTCTGAATGAACAGATGACCAGCTCAGTGTAGCAGCAGCAGCTGGGACTCATCAACTCATCATGACAATGGCAACTGATTCTTTAGCTCAGGTCGCGCTTCACTGAATCTTGAATAAACAGGTGAACAGCTCCTTGTGCAGCAGTGGTGGTGCAGCGTCAGGATTCTGTGGACTAAGTCCAGCAGCCAGTCTCTACTTACTGGGGCTCAATTACTGCAGGTCACTTTTACAGTTTCAGAAAGAAATCACCAAAGGCCAAGAAAACGGCCCATTCCAAACAGACATGTTTAGAACGAGCACTGGAGTAGTTATATACCAAGAGCAATGATGCCATTATCAACACAGACATACCAAAAAAAAAAACTGCAAGGTAGATTTGCAGGTGAGTGTACTGTGTGTGGTCCACAATTTGTTCCTTCAAACCTCAGTCTGGCTGACTTCAGTATCTTTTGTCAAACATCTCATCAAACAAGCAACAAATGTTGACATGTCTATCCATCCTTCCATCTATCTATCCCTCCATTCTGCTTTCCAACTATAGGTGCTTTCAGACATGCACTGAACGCAACTTTTCCTGCCTGTCGCCATGTTACTGTTTGTAACACGACAGACAAAAAACAGGACGGATAAAAATATCTGTTTTGATCACTTTGTTGATTTAACTTTTTTATCCATCTGTATCTATCTCTGTAGCTTATCTGTCCATCCATCAACCTGTCTAACCACCTGAAAGGATGTCTGCCATCTGGTTCACCCTTTTGTCAGCTGCTATGTCTGGCTGGCAGAAAACCACACCTCTGTAAAGGGGTTGCATTTCTGCCAGTGACAGATTTATGGGATAGGTGCAGATTTTTTTGTGCGAGCACTGCTGACATGCAAACCAGGGAGATATGACTTCCACAAGGGAATCGCCCATGCAGTTATGCAGTAGAAATGAAAAGGCATGTGGTGCACTCAAGAGTTCTCATGAAATCGCCTGGAATTTTTATTATCATTACATAGATGGTGATACTCAGCAGTCAGGTAACAAAGATGCTCAAAGGAGCTTAGTGTTTCAGGCATCTCAGTGTAACCATGACTGCATTCCATCTTTTTCAATGATTTTTTCCCCCCTTGACAAGTATATTTATTATAATAAAGAATCCTCAAGAGATACAAAATCAAAACAGATCATGCCCCCTCCCTCCACAAGTTCCTGAATATTTTCAACTTTACAAATCGAAGATTGTTACATGAAGAAAGAAACCAAACCTTGCCTCAAAAGTCAGCCAGTCTTCCTCCACCTCTGATGAGCAGAGGTCAATACGATGCAAGATTTACTACTAACCTTTAACTATATGGTCTGGCTGTATAGAAGACATTTTGAACTCAACCTTATTTGTGACAGATGTCGTCAATCTTCCCTCGTATATGAAATTTCTTAACTTACATCCTCACAAACAATTTCAAAAATGATCCATTAATCCATACAAACCATCTACAATCACTGATTTACTTGGAATGACACTTACACTTGGATTACCAAATAATATGACAGACTTAACCCTGTTTGTAATACTTTAAGCTTGACACCTGATTATGTTGGTTTGTTTTTTCTCTCCGCCAAGTAGGTTATGTTGTCACCCCTGTCCATTGTCAACCGGATTATGCAGAAACAACTGAATGGATTCTCACAAAGCTTGGAGGAAGGATGGGACAAGGGCCAAGAACTATCCCATAACATTTCGGCATGGATCCAGACAAAGCAGCGAAGCCAAGATGTTTTTTTTCACTTTCCTAAACATTGCTTGATTTCACAGCCATATTTAGGGAACTGATATCCAACAGTGTGCGTAATTTGGTGCTACTGGATTGAATTTAAGGTTCAATGCATTCTTAGTGCTATTCTTTTTGTGTTCTTTGGTTATTAGTGCCTATATCTGGGAAACTGTATTTATTGGCACAAAAACAAATGTATCTGAAAACCCCTCCACAAGTATTGAAACCTCATGTTAGCCTAACCCAATTGTTCAAATGTAATTATTTAATGAATATACCATTATATTGTGAGTCTGCTGTATTTAATAATATCATCTATCCAACTCTATTGTTGATATGAATTCAACATTTAAAATATAAACAATCCATCCAATAGGATTCTCCAATATCACAGCCTTTTAAGTGGCAAATTATTGTCACTCGTCCACTATAAATTTTTTTTACTGTTATTATCAGACTGGTTCTGGTTTAAGTGTCTGCATTCACTTTGTGGACAATTTCGAGGAGAACTAGAATTAATTTTACTGTACAAGAAGCCTAAGATTTACATTTGAAGAAAACCACTGGTGTTTTTTTGAAGATTAGAGACTGGATGTTTCCTTATTAGGCAGCATCATGTATTCTTTTTACCAATATGACAAACAGTTTTCATAACTATAACCACAGTGCCTTTAAACTGTTGAAGTCAAGATATATGTACAAAGACGCCTCATCAATCGTCTCCTCTTCCTCTTTATTGTCCTGACCTTTGACCTCACCTCTGACCGGATGAACTCTCTCTCTCTTCAAGTATTTATACACTCCTTCAAGTGATCCATTTTTGAGCTCGAGTTTCACACTTGGACATCTGCTGAATGCCAAGGAAAAGGCAGGTCAGAGCTGGTGTTACAAATCTGAAAACTAGGTCTCGTAACGTGTTTCTGATCTCCCTCTAGTAAACTTTACAAGACACAAAAGACTGATCATTTACAGGGTTGGAGGTAAAGAATGAGTCCTTTCAAATCCTCAGCTTCCCTCTAACTACATATGTTTGGTGTTAAGATGCTCTTGGTTGCTTCAAAAGTGGCTTAATTAATGTTTATATGTTCATTGTAAATTAGTCTGAATGTTTTTGAGCTGTGCTCACCAAATTAAATATAAAACTAAGATGTCAAAGAGCGGTGGAAAATGTGTGGAGGCAAAAAAGCCTACATTTATAAATTCATCAATTATTTATAATTTCAATTCATTTCTTCCAAGCTACGTTAGCAATTATTAAATGTGTTGTATTGAGTGTTTGTGTTTCCTAATCGGATTTTAATGCTATTTGTATGGTGTCCTTGAGTGTCTAGAAGGATGCTGTGAAATGAAATGTATATCTTTTTTATTTTAAGACATATTTAATCATATGTGAACTGATCCATTTGGTGAAAGAAAACTGGAAAAAAAAAATTCTAAAAAAATTACACATATTTAACATATAACATATTTGGATCATTAATTTTAAATGTATGTAACTTTTTATATAGTTTATAGTCCACATCTTCATATGACAGTAAAGCATCAATAAATACATGGACCCAGGAGGATGGAAGGAGTAAATAAAAAGTAATTGTATACTCAGTTTTTGTCATTTAAATTTGTGATAAAATATATATAAATTATATGCCAACATAAGACATAAGCTTCTTAGCTACAGTGGCACTGGTTTATCAGATTACGAATAAACAACCTCCTGCAGCACAATCCACTGTTTGATTTACTGTAGTTTATAGATGTATAATGTATCCAGACAGCTCACACCAGATTAAACTAAGTGAAATAAGTCATTTGTAATGTTACCGTGTGACAAAGGTGGTTTTATATCCAAATATCCGTCATTTAAAGCTGACCTAAGGGTTGACCGAGGACATTTCTTTAGGCTATTGGGACATGGGAAGAAAATTTGGAGAGAAAATTGAAATAAATATAACCTGTTCACTAAACTATAATCCAGAGTTGCTGTATCTTCAGTGCTTTTCCCCCTCCTGGCAGTGAGAAGGGAACTTTTCCGCGTGGAAAAGAGAAACTGGGAATGTTGGCCCTTGACTGACGACATCTGTTTTGCCGAGTCAAAGAAAAAAACCCCATCGAGATTCTGTGTCCTGTGTCCAGACAACAGCTACGTCTCATAAAACGGCATTATTGCAGGGTGAATTTGATTGTCTCCATGTATGCCATCATCCAGATGAAGGTCTGATTCTGGTGACAAAACACAGTCAGGATTCCACTCTGATTTAAAACGCCAACATTCATGAGAACAATACACAGACAACATGTCTGGACACACTTCTGATGGGAAGCATTTGTGGCCAGGAGAGGGTTGTCTGGACTCTGGTCAGTGGTGGTAAATTAAGTGCATCTGCTTTATATGTTCATCTGTGATATTTCAGCTTTTTTATTTTCCAGGAATGGCACAAGTCTGATTGTCTTAGCATCTGGAACAGCTGGAAATCGCCTCAGAAGAAAAATAATTAGAGTCGTTACTGTAGCCGATAAAAAAATAACAGAAACTGCAACACCTCGTTAACAGATCGCAAATCAGATATTCTCAATTGATCAAAAGTATAAACTTGTGCGTTATTAGTCTGAACAGGATGCTGAATTCAATTTGGATTAAGAGATTAAGTGAGAAATTATTAAATTACTTTGGTTTCAGCTGGTTTGGTTCTTAAATGTATCATATTTGGACCAAAAAATCTGAAAATGTCACTTTGCACTGCAACATTGTAATGGACATTTAAAAAAAAAAGTCATCAGCAGATTAATCGGCAATGAAATTAAAACAGTTTTCATTTTCGGTTTTCATTAGCACAGTGAAATTAAACACATGAAATCAGGGTGATGGATATTGGTCAAGAAAAGCAACAGATTTGAATAAGCTAGAAACAGCTGTCAGTGCTCACAACCTCCACACCTGAATCTGGACAGATTTACAAGGTTGCAGGACCCACATGCTGCTGTTACATAATATTAAACACATATGTAGTGAAGTATTCTGTCCTGTAAAATTAGGACTTCACTTCATAACTTTTGACTTAAGATAAAAACAGACATTATCTGTACATAACCCTGTACAATGCCCTCGCTAACCCTCACTGTCACCACTTTCAGGCCACACAACTACACCTCTGTTTCTCCCTGGAATTTGGGACAGTGAAAAAAGATCCAACACACTTTACATAAAATGCAGAGGCGTTTGAAGCTGAATTACAATCAACCCCTGGCTCTTTGTGTAGAGGTCACAGAGAGGGGAACAGTGTAGGACGAGCCCTGGGGGATCTCCAGCAAATAAACCAGCTGTCCCTTTCACAGGGGTTTGTTCAGCGAGAGACCTTTCACACTCTGCTGCACAGGCACTTCCCAGGATGCACGGCAGACAAGATGCAAAACATCCTGGCCCCCATATCTGCAGATGTGTCATGATGTGCATTTTAGATAGGAGTTGCGGGGAGTGGGATGAGTCTGTACATGAGGAAATGAGTGATTATAATCTTCTTCAGCTGAAATATTCATTTTTGCTGAGTGTGGACTGGAAATGGTGACTCAACCCCACCACACAAAGGATATAACAGACGTTTAAACCCTGTAAACCACAAGACTTTGATTTCAATTAAGCAGCACTAATGGGCTGAGCGGATGAGATCTTTTTTCCTCCTAGCCCACACTCAGAAATCCTGTCAAGCATCACCCACTCTTCCCATCTTTTCATCTCAATAATGGAAAAATTGAACACAATGAAAACTCAACTGCACTGCTCAAGGTAATGTGATGAATCATCAAGCTGCAAAACCTCGCCAAACTCAGGGATACTAAACTTACACAATGGAGAGTTTTGTGTATGTTTTGGACACTGGTCTACAACCTTGACTAAATCAGTGAGAAGGTTTCTGGAGTGTGCTGGTCCTTCTACTACAGTTATCAAAGCTGTGGATAGCTCTTTCACATCCCTCAGCAGTCAGTCATCACCTCTGATCGTGCCAATGGCTGCTGTGTGTGTCTGACTGAGGAAGAAGTTGCACTATACACCAGGAATGTAGTTATAATAAGCTATAATATGTGCCAGACAGAAATCTACTACAGTATCAGCAAATGTTGTATGTGACTATAAATGTCTATATTTTGAGGTGAATATTTCTAATTAAATTTAAAGAGAATTTAACTCCAAAAGCACAAAGAAACTCATTTAAAAAGTCAAGAAAAATGACTTTTGCTGCACGGAATTCAAGGAAAGTTGAAATCTATAAAAAAGGTTTTCTTACCTGTGCCCCACACGCCCCAGCATGTAAGATGAGGTGTTCCTTTGAGTCTTCACACCTTCAGTGAAGCCAAGAAAACAATACGGTGCCCTGTTGTCTTGCAGCTTCTCCAGCAAAGTGGCAGCTCTGTCAGTCGTCTCTCAGCCAGCTGCTTATCCTCCCCTCAGCCTTCACAGCTCAGACCGGGCTTCAGCTCCTTCACTGACAGAGAGGGACAGCGAGAGAGTGGGAGTAAATGTCTTTTAAAGTGTGAGTGTTTAGGTCTGACCCCCATTGCTTTTTAACTCCATCCCTTAAATAGCCGTCATTTTCCCTCCCTCCACAGTCCTTTCTTCCCTCCCTCTACTGCAACTAATGGATACTGCGCTCGGCTGATGCCAGTGTGACTGGGAGTCATGAAAGAACGCGCGGTGCTTGTGGTTGAGCAGGAAAATTAGAGGGGAAAGACTGGGAATGAGAGGAAAGTGAATTCAGACTGTGAGGGCAGACAGACGTTTCCCTTGAACCATATTAACTTTAAGATAATGATTTATGATTCCAGTCTGCACAAATATGGCTGAAAAAATAATCTTGAATCGTTCAATTTTCTCCAACTTCATGTCATTTATCAGGAAATTGTTCCTCAATCATCTAAAGTCTACTTATTTTCATATTTCACACTAAATCCCTCAGCTCATAAAGAATCACAGTGTGAATCTTCCTCCAGCTCTGTCATAGTGCTGGATGGATCATTTCATATTTTAGGCACTTTTAACTGAACTGAAGAAAGAAATGCATGGCAGATTCTCTAATTGACTAGTAAGTAAATATCCAACTGGTAATACATTAATAAAACTATAAAGTAAAAGAGGATAAGTAACAGAGAGGAAATGTTTTCCTGCTTTAACAGTTTATTTCTTGCACAAACACTTACATTTTTATACATTTAACAGATGTGAAGAGCAGGAAACAGATTAAAATAAATGCATGCTGCTGTGAGGGAATATGTGACAAGTTGAACATGAATGTAAAACTGTGAGACTACTTGAAGCTCAGCTGGTGACACAGGCAAAATGCCACCATACGGACTCAAGACTCCACACAGTTTAATCTTAATATGATTAAATGAGGATAAGGCAAGCATCAGCTTAAATCTTTAAAGTGAGTCTGTTTCAGATAAAAAGAAGCAGTGCATGTTGTTGTTTTTGTTTGTTTGTTGTGAATACGGATATATAATAGACAACTTAAACTGAATGGGTTTGATTCAAGGCATGCATTTCTAATGGAGGCCAGTTATACTGTTCATTTTGTGAGGTCCTGTGAGCAACTCAGTTCAGGGATTTCCAACAACAACATCAAAACTCTGTACCAGCGGTGCATTTAAACTTGGCAAAGACACACGTCTGAGGTTTCCCTTGAACACTGTGCACAGAAACAATGATAGAAGCCGGATTTTAGACACAAAAGAGGCTAATGGGAATTCTTAGTTCTTCTGATTGTTCCAAATGTCTTTAAAATCCTTCCAATTGCTGTTCAGACATTTAACTCAAACCCACATGTTTTAATGGTAAAGTTTTCACCCATTTTTTTTGTGTGGGCCTGGAAAATTTTGGCCCAGATGCAGATTAAGGGGCAGATCCACAATTAGTTTTTTCCTTTTTTTAACATAGCAATACTTGGCATTTTGGACATTTCTGCAAATGTTCAATTTCTTGTGTATTTCTACTAGCGGAGAGTCAGTTGTCCAAATCTCAGTCTGCACTTTGTCGAGCCCTAAAAAATGAACATGCCAAGTATAAGATAAGAAGAACAGTTCAGATTTTTAGTATTGTTAAATACATTATCTTTCATTAAGTACACGTTGTCTTACTTTGGGCCTGATGGCAACATAAATGTTAACTTGTTTGGGTATCAGGTATTGAGAAAAAAAACTAATTCTTCGTACATCATCCTTCACTCCACCCTGAAAGATTTCCCTTACATACTGAGGACCATTCTGGTTGTTGAGGTATTTTAGTTTGGACTGAAGTGGTGGACTAAAAGACAGACCTTGCCATCGCTCCATGCTTGTAGCGAGACTAATAAAGGCCTGCACTCTGAAAATAAAATGTTACATAAACAGAGGAAGGAGGTTAAGAAAGGACAGTGAATGATAAATAATTCAATTACTGGTCACAATACAAGCTGATTTGTGTTAACTGCTGTTGCTGTAATCTCAGTTGTCACAATAATGAAGATTAAGGCCACAGTTGAAGTATTCTTTCATTATCATCCCTTTATTCAATATGGACACAACAACTTGGTCTATCCTATCAGAAAAAAATTTGATATTGTAAATAACTATTTCTCAAGGTTACTCATTTGAATTGGACCTTTACAAGAGTTGGTATTTAGGCTTGAAATTATTATTCCATCATCAAAATAGGCTAGCCCAAAGATTTTTTTTGAATTCATATTTTGTTGGTGAGGAGTTACATTTTTTTTTTTTTACTAATATCGTAGGTACCACACAGAGTGTTAAGTATGTGAACAAGCCCTTATAAATATACTGTATGTAAATATTCTTTTAGAAAATGTGTATCTGAATTTGGAGATTTTAAGTGCACGTCTGAATGCAAATAAACAAAGAGCATAATCTAATCCAGCGCCTAAATGGATTTGTCACTTTTCATTGCTTAGTGGCAAATGAAGCCACAAAAATACAAAGACACTATACTGTCTGTACTTGTAATTCAAAACAGGAAGCGTGTGCATGTCTCATACAGAGTTCAACAATGTGTTAACGGTCTTCTTATAGGCAGGATGATAAAATCATAAAATCTGCTACCATTCATCAAATCAAGTCTTCTGCTGAGTTTCAGAAGACCCCAGGGATCTGGTCTGAGGGAGGGTCTCTGAAGACTGAGAAAATGTGTGTGGAACAAAGTAAATAGGTCACACTGTGGCCCCTTTTAATTTAACGCTCCACATGTGTTTCACACGCACTGCACACTGCAATACAGCCCATGTGGTTCAGACCCAAACCACTGAACATTTGCAGGATATTGCTACTGACGCTATAATCAAATGTCAGTTTATTACAATAGGAAAATGAAGAGAAAAATGAAATAAGACACATAAGTAATGATGTTTGCTTCCTAAAAAGAATTACACACATCAGTGAGAAGCAATTTAGCAGATGATCATGGTGGGGCAGTATCACAAACTAATGTATTTTGGGGATTTTAGATCACAAGAACAATGATGACGTTTTGAAGTGAAACTCAGGTTGTTCACCTGATCTACTGTGGAGCATGTTGATCTGCCATTGCCATGGTTTCTATTTCCAATGCACAAAAGGGGGAGTTCACAGGGAGATATTCTGTTTACGCTCAGGGATCAGTTGGTCATCAATGTGCCACCTTGTGGATATACTTTGTAATGCTCTCGATACACATTATATACGCAAGCAAGTATGTGAGCAATGACACTGGCCTTATGCACTTTATCTAAAAAAGAAAAAAGGAAGTCCTTCTATTTGAAGGGAGAAAATCAATGAACCATTTCACTTGCCACTGTATTATCGTCAAGAATTTACTACAAAATGAATTCCCTCGTTCACTACCATCAATCCTGTAAGCCGCCTCCGCTTGTTTGTTGTCTGTCTCAACTTTCTGCAATTGGTCTGAAAGTCTGAACTAAATAATGTTCTCACACAGCAAACACTCTGAACTATAGTACGGTTTGATCCAGACTCAAACCACCTTTGTCGGACAAAATTTTGGTCCATTGGTCTGGACCGTGGTCCAAGGCACCTTACAAACCTTTTATTTTGGCTTGAACTAATCGGGGAATTGAGAAGGTCCAGACCAAAGAAGGTAGGTGTGAAAGCCCCCTTAGTCCAGACCGAAGTGGTGGACAGACCCTCAAACAGTCCAAACACTACCCTGAAAACAATGCTAGCAACTCAAGCCAACTCTGTAGGTCAAACACACATGAAGAAATCTGCTGAGCAGATGGCTCTATGAGGAGACCAAGACCAGACCAAAACCAGTGACTGTTAAAACAACACAGGTGTTCTTGTGTTGGAGATTAAAGTAGGCGTTACTGACACTTATATTCCACAACTTTAAAAGGATCCAATTCCTGATCCTGAGCTTTGATTCAACATATGGCCAAAAAATATGAGTCTAAAATATAGACTAGAAGAAGAACTCAGCTTTAGCTTCAACATGGCAGAGATAAATGTGAAGTTAGGATTTAAGAGAAAAGTAAAGCATAGGATTTAAGAACACCCTAAATACATAGCAACAAAGAAAATCAAATTTGGAAACAATAGTTTTTAAAATTTTTAAGATGGTTCATTGGTTCAACCTGCTCAAATGTAAATATGAATGTTTTTAGGAACATGTGACAGTTAGGGGGCCATTCAGTCTAGAGCAGAGTTTTTAGATAGTGGAGTTTGATTATCGATAAATCAAACAGATCAATAGTAACTTGATCATCTTTGAAGTAACCTAATTTAAGAGGTTCCCAAACATCCACAGTTTGTATATGTAATACCATAGGAAGATATGTATGTATTAGTATATGTTTGTAAATTAGGGGTGTCTCGCAATCCCAAGTAGGTATGGGCTAAATGCATTAACATGACATAGAAATAAAATATGGATGCTTCAAAACACTGGATGTTTACACACTGGATGTTTACACACTCCATGTGACACCCAAGAACCTGTCAAAGACTGATTTAAAATAATTGAAATAAGACAGGCAGAGATACATCTAACCACCCTGCCAAAGAAGACTTCTGTTACTGATGTTGATGATACTTACATAGTGTTTATTTACGTAGGGTGTACAATCAATGTACAATCAACTTTCAAGTGGCTTTAATTAAGGAGGCACACTGTATGTTCTGTTTGATCTTTACTAGTTAAAGAGGACAAACCTGAGGAGGAAACAACAGGGAGCAGTATGACTAAAAACAAAGTTATAGTAATATTAAACCCAACTTGGAACTTCTTGGTGACCTGCCTCACTTGTCTCCATGCACAGTTTAGATATATATTTACAGCAGTGCCAAAGTCCAACTATCCCTTAATTACAGATTTAACTACACTGAAAAGGGATGTTCAGTGACTTAGAAGTTTGCTTATAAACATCACTGCACTTGTGCCTTTCAATCAACTTTTCTTGGAGTTGTTCTTGGGTCCTTTACAAAGTAGAGTCAAGCCAAAGTTTGCCTTTCACATTAAGAACGCATCAAGAGATTTCAACATTCCGGTGAGGAGTAGCATCTGAGCAGAGCATGGAGAGAGCAAGAAATGACGTCTATATTCCACTGCATTTTTGTTTGCAGCACGTCAAAAGCTTTTGAATCTCATTGTCAACGTCAACACATGCATGGCACCTGTTTTTCATCCTTATCATATATATGTATTTTTTTGTTTTGCATCATTCCTGTGTTAGAAATGCCATCTTGTGCTTGCTCATATTTTACTATGGTTCCAGAGCAAATGTCGCTGTCAGCTGAAAACAAGAGGCCGCTACCTTTACATTGATCTATGCAAATAAGAATTAGCAATATAACGCAGAAAATCTGTACACTATGCCACCCTCAATGTCTGGGCTCACCGTCATGCAAAAAAATATATTCACAATCTGCAAAAACACTATTACTAATATAGTTTAATAATTTTTGGAGGCACTATCCTTAATTGTTAAATTCAATACAAGAATAATTTGAGGACAAACAAACAAAAACAACTAAATAATTAGGTCATAGTCCAAGATAGCATTGTGCCAAATGTGTTCCTCTGGACTTTAGGATTTTGCGTTTTTTCCAGTGGGCTCACTAGATTTATAATCAACACACTGTCAGTAACTCATAAACAAAGCAACACAAAGAAGCTACTTCTCAGATGACCTCATTTGTTTTAATGACCCACTACAACTTTTACAATAACATGACAAACTACATCTGCCAGTGCTTGGTTTCAAGATCACAGCTGGTCAAATAATGAGAGCAGGTGCATAACATCACTACAGAATAAATCAAATACTCTCAAATGACAAAATATTGGCGCTGTGAGGTGAGCAATTTTGGAGCTTTGTTTTATGAAAGCTCAAAATACTGTATCATCATATTATATCAAAAATCTCAACACTGGTGAGATGAGTTACATAGACCAAAACCACAAAGACAGAGAGCTCTGCAACCTCAAATGTAGTAATACATCCTCATCCGTCTAAACCTGCGTCAGCTACAGTCCATGTGCAGACACAGAGCAGACCAGAGATGTCACAGCTCACACAAACATGAACTAATATGGCTCTGAAGGCATCACAAATCTCCCACAGGTCATTCCTGAGGCTTGCAGGGACATCTGCTGCCAAGAGCTTCTGATTGCAGTCACTACTGAGGGTGCCTTCAACCACAACCGCAGACTGCAAACTGTGCACAGAGATCCCACTCGCTTTGTTGTCTCAGTGCGGTCGCTCTAATAAGCTTGTGCTGGTTGCAGATTAGAGGATCTGCATGTCCAGGCATTAGTTTAAGGATTAGAGGGACACTGGTAAGTGATCTGGACTGAATTTGACCCTCTGTCAGCAGCTGTTTATGCTGTGTTGAGTTAGAGGTTAATCAACAACAAAGCCTGGTATCCTTAATAGGATCAGTGATCAGTCAATCATTACTAATAGAGTTGTGATTAGAAGAATTGCATTGCTGCTTGGATCTTATATTCAGAAGGTCAGGTACATGCATGTATTGTGTTTGGAGTATGTCTTAGTCTAGTGGGGTTTGACTTGACTGTACCTTACGAACAGGTACACACCTTTTTAAAGTTACATGAAATTATTTTTGTTTCAGTATAACTATCACTGCAATGAGAGTAGGAGTCTATAGCCATGCTAGCAGCTCTGTAAGTAAAAAAGAAACCTGTTTGGGCGTTTCACACCTACCATGTTTGGCCAAGACTTTGAGACGATTCAGTCCAAAATGAAAAAACAATTGTGAAAGGTGCTTTCGACCAAGGTGTTGACTGATGGACCATAATTTTACAAATTCAAATTGTACATTGATGGTATAATGATTGAATTACAAACTCATGCATAATGACATTACAGTGGCAACAAAATTCTTCTTATGAACCAGTTCTTTAATGTTCTACTTTCAAAAGGACAGACTATCCCCCAAAACACCATGTTAGTCTACAAATGAATCAATGTCATGTATAGGTAGATACATTCCATGGTGCTGACGGCAAAACATATGCATGTCAAACTAAATTTCTTACTGCACTCTATTCCAATGTAAAACAAAAACTCACTGTATTAAATATAGATAATGTAGCAAAGACATTAACCTTGGTTTGGACCTTGGTCCACACTAACTCAAGTTTAACAGGTATAATTTTTATCACCTACCATTTGTCAATTAGCACTAAACACAAAGTGCAGCTAAGACTGAAAGGTAATTAATTTGATGATGAAGCGAAGTCTTTAAAAACGTGGAAAATAAGAAGATAAAAAACTTCATTACGATATGTCCTTTGACAACCTTCTCGACAAAATCTTTTCCACTCATCTAACAGACGAAAATGTTTCACTGGACAAATGAAAACTTTGAGTTGCTTTAATGTTGGCAAAAGTTGTTGTTTCTGGGGATCACTTAAGTTTTAGATTTCATCCTCTAGAGATTGTGATGGTCTGCAGAAAATCACTCCAACACTTGGTGGAACGGTCCTCATCCCGAGAGCCCCACCAAGTGTGCCAAATGAAAAAAAAAATAATTGAATGGGCGGAATAATTCAGAAAACTGACTAGTCATTATTTGAAAACTTTGATAATCTTAAAATAGTGCCCCATCATTAAAACTAGAGTAATCTTAGCCTAGTGTTGCAGTTATCACTCCGTACTTCATTTTCTCCTTTTGATCAGTTAATTTGTTGAGTTAATAGTCTTGTTGAGAAGGAGAGAGAAATTACCATCGTCAATTAAAACAGACAAAGAAATAAAAGCAGCCATTGACTGCGTTATGAGGGTCTTTTGTCACTGTTGCATGCTTCAGTGAACTCAGTGTTGTAAAGGTGTTCGGAGCTTATTAACCACACAGCTTCATGAAAGCACAGGAGATAATTCAGCGTGTAGATATTATTCGTCTCAGCTAGAAGTTTATAATAAACCCATTACTTCTGCATTGGCCTGATTATAAATATATATTTTTTAACTAGAAATGGTGACAAAGTGCAAAGTTTTTATCACAATAGCAGTGAAGCTTTCCAACTCAAGGACACAGTGACAACTGCATTTTCCCTTCAACAAATCGTCTTAAGCACTAAGAGCTAGCATTACACACTGCCCCAAAATAAATCAGCAAAGTCCCAAAAGACAAGAATCTCCCAAAGTGAAGCTGCAAATGTGTCAACTAAGATATCATGCTTAACAATTATTCCAAGGCCCCAGTTAGACAGTAATTGTCTCTCGGGAATTGATGACATTCATGCCAGCTTCAGTCCTGCTAAATCTCTGTTCTGCTTAGCATATTTCTATGAACAAAGGAGCTTTGAACTTTTAAATGACAGACAGCTTGAGGGTCATTTTATTATTTATGAATGCAGCTTCTCTTAACCTTTTTGACATGTGACCCGAGCAATGTTGGCAGCTTAATATTGTGGTGTAAAAACATGTCATTTTGTGTTCAGCTTATCCTTCAGAAGTCATGGCATGCAGCTGAATAGAGTCTCAGATAAGTTATAACTGGTGCTCTCTGCAGAGCTGTGTTTGCAGCACGGTCTCGTTTTCCAGGCCTGCCTCATTCCATCCAGCTGACATTTCCCCCACTGTGGGAGATGGCTGGCCTTCACAGAGGCTACCCAGTCTGGCCTTAGTTAGCAGTTACTCAGTGCTCCAATGCACGCTGATGCAGGAACTTTGCTGCCTCCACACTTGGACGACGGCACATGGAAAATGTGTGGGAGCACGAAATGATCGTTCTCATTCCTATGACATCATTCATTGTGAGGTCCTAGTTTTGCATACATAAGAATAGTCAATTAAAATGTGGTAAATCTATAAAGAAATATTTAATGATAACACTTTTCTTATCTAAGGCCAATTTCTAAAACTTAATTGACATTATGGTGCCAAAACTTGTGGCATAAATTTGCTGGCACAGACAAAATCCCATAAAGAAAAAACAAAAACACTGTATTTAGTTCAAATGCTTTGTTTACACACTAAATACATAGCATGGTTGAGTGAAGGCAGCACTAACACACGACAACAGCATAACTGGTCTGGGATCAGACAGCGCTAAATTATTTTCTCCAGTCTGTTGCTGACTGATGTGCAGGTGAACCAGCCAGTCATATATATCTTTCAACACTGGATCTACAGCATGGAGGGCATAATACATATAAAATACAGCTTGTCTAAAATAAATACATAGAGAGACAGCATGTTTCATACTAGCTCTCAGGCCACATTAACGCAGCACAGAGCACCATTTCTTTAGACAATGATGTCTGCAACTGATCAAAGATAAAATAAAATAAAAGCAGGTTGGGGATGCATACATTAGATAGGAAAATGAAATTTGGTTCCTCTGTGTAATTAACAATCTCAACAAAACCTGTACTGACATTGACATGGAGATGATATTTTGCAGTTCATCAGGAGGAAAGAAATATCGTAACTACATCTGGACCACCATCACCACATTCATCTACTGGCACAGGAGTCAGTCCTAGATATTTTACATTGGTAAACCCAGGGAAGTGGTGAGGACTTAAAGGTACAGTGTGTAAAATTTTGTGACATCTAGTGGTGAAGTTGCATGTTGCAGCTGAATACCCCTCAGCTCACCCTCCCTTTCCAAACATGAAGGAGAACATGTGGAAACCTTCAGTTGTCATAAAAACTCAAAAGGTGTTTATTTTGTCCAGTTTGAACTATTGTAAAAAAAAAAAAACATGGTGCTCTCCGTAGAGAGGACACCCTTGATGTAAATATTTTTTTTTTAATTTAAATATAAAGGCTCCATTATAGGGTAAAGAAAACAACTTTTTTTAAACAATTTAGATGAAACACAGTGAAAACATAAGAATTATTTTACATTCAATTTTAGCCATTAGATCCCTTTCACCTAAATCTTACACACTGGACTAAATATTAGAGATGCTTTCTTGACAGTGCAAAATAATCTACCAGGAATGAGGGTTTCCTTGTATTTTATGGGCCCTTTTTGTGTCTTGCTGGACAATGTTGAGTTGCAGGAAAAAGCAAGTGCATTTCTGTGAATAACCCAGTCTTGTTTTGGTGGAGCTCTGTGCATAGGCTCCACAACATCATCAGGCTGGTTCTATCCATGTGTTTTTAGGGTTAGGGTTAATTTCCTCATTCACACAGTCAATATGAAAGCACATATGCAAGCATATTATTTTGCTGAAATTTGCATTGGGAGAAGTTTAGAATCCTTATTGGACATGGGTTTATTGTCCAAGACCTTTGCTGACATTGCTTGTTCTGATCAAGAGATAGCAATCTCTTACATTCCAATATTTCACTATATCAGCTCAGAAAATATCTGTGTGAAGCTTTATACACATGACATTGATCTATAAATAATAATTTCTAATGATGTAATTGACCACACTCATGGAACAGTCCTATCATAGTTATATCAGTGCCTTTAAGATACCATAAGAAACAAGAACTGGACGTGGGTTTTTAGAAGAGAGTCATTGATGGGCTACAAAAAGTCTTAACTGCATTTCAGTTTCTAAATTCACAAAAAGAAAGAAATGGTCATTAAATTTTGTTGATCACGATTTTTAAATGTAGACCACAGGTTCAAACTTACAGAAGGTTACAATCTTTAATCTTTTTCATTTTATTTTATTTGATCAATATTTTCTTCTGCTGAAAATTTGAAAATGTAATCTAAAATGCAATCACTTTGTCCCAATCAAGTTACAGCATAATATATAAATATTTGAAAATTTAATCTAGCAAAAAGTGGGATCGCAGAACTTGGTCAATCATCGAAGAAATAATGCTAAATATTGTGGACTGCACTGGATAAAATGTGATAGTGAGAAAAACTAATTGACTCTTTCTCCAACTGGTATATTTCAGTGCTACTGCTGTTTTTTGATCGATAAAGGTGTTTTACCACACATTAAGCCTTCTGGCTCCAGTGGATTAAAATATCTCTCTTTACCTGTTGCCATAGTGAATCACAGTGTCAGATCACCATTGATGATGGCAGGTTTGCACTCACTGCACATATTCTTAACTCAGAGTGAGTGTATGCAGAGATAAGAGCTTCATCTCTTCTCATTCACATAGCAACCGTTACAACAACACAACAGAAGCTGCAGTCTGAAGAAGTCAAAGCCACCTCAGGAGAAAACTTTAGCATGGTCAATGCGTGACAACATGATGCTAATTGTATAAAACGTTGTAGGAAACATTAACACATGCACACACAAACACGAAGTGCAACCAAATATTTACCAGATGTGGTCAAGCCATTTACAAGAGTGTTGCACACAAATTTAGAAAAGGAAGAAAAACAAAACGTGCTGTCAATCAACAGAGGTTATTTCCTGGAACAACTCATACAACTTTCCAGAAAGATATACAGCAGTTCAGTCACCCTTCAGTCACCTTTGTAGAAACAAATGCATATTTTTTTTTATTTTTTTATTGTTTGCCCATTTTTGCAGGAAATCTTACTCTTGTTTTATGTTTATACCAAACTGAGACATATCTGTCATTTCCAGCAGATATCATCATTGTTAGAGATAAATATGAGATGAAGAGGAGTTTAAAATGTAGCAGCTGCTTTGTGATCTAAACACAACAGATACTGCACACAGCCAGGAAAATGAGAAGTGATGTCATGCTTTTCAGGCTATTGGAAAATCTGATCAAACTACTGGATTAACATGTCTATGTTAAGTTAAACATTACTGTGTCAAGTGTATATTAATAGGATTAATTACTCTGGAAAGTAATCAAAAGCTGATATGAAACGACTGTCATTTAGAAATTTAGGATTGAGAACAAGTTTACATTTCAAGTATACAATTTATACAATTTAGATTTGTCATCAAGACTTAGTTGTGACTGCAGCCATCTCCCTTTCAAGACTTTGCCCCCATCATATAAAAGATAGATTACAAAAATGTGAAAGTCAAAGTATTTTGCACTGTTTATTGTAGCGCTGTGTAAATTGTCCCTCTCTTTGTCTCACAGTCAGACCTGTGGAACAAATCACACCTACAACACTGGCCCTTTAAAAACATCCATAAAGTTTTCACTGTCCTTTGTTGGCAGGCAGGATTCAACATGGACTCTGCTTGAACGTTCACGCAACTAGCATACAGCTCTCTGCAGGTAGTTGTAACGCATGCCACGCGCACCCTATTTAACAAAACCAATCCCTAGCAATAGCGGTGTGGTGGGTAAAAAGAAAGACAACAACTCTACAGGTCGGATGACAATGTCAGTTTTTCATATATTGGGTCATAAACCATTGTATTAGCAGAGGTGACTGACCAATAGAGGGTGCTAGGGCACCGCCACACCATTTCTCCCCATCAGAGACAATAGTTTTCAAGGTGAAATTGAAACTTGATGCAAGTGAACATTCAATGGACTGGGAAGCAACAAACCACCAAATCTTTCTGCAGAACATGAGTGACGTGCTTCCAAATATGAAGTCAGACAGTGGTGAGGGCCAGGAGGAGATCAGTACCACAGACATTTGTGTGGAAGACAGCAGTGGAAGGGATCACCTTCAGATAAACTTCACTGAAACTGAACTTTCAGCAGGAGATGAAAGAAATCATAATCCACAAAACTCTCATGACTCATGAGATGTGGCGTATAACCTCAACCCAGACAGCCAACATGTGCAGTTTTTTGTTTGATACATCTATTGGCAAACTCATCTCCAGTCTGCTTCACTCATGTTTTACCCCATCCAACCCAAACTCTACAAATGGTGCACCAGCTGTTCTTTCCATGCACATCAGGTCAATAAGGGACATTTCTGATGGTTTACGTGGGGAAGAGCTACTCATTACCCCTGCCTCCATCAAAACCCCAAACCAACCAAACAATCTGCTGTGACCATGACAACTGGACCGCTGCCTTCAGATGTGGGCGACTGTGGGAGGTACAAAATGTCTGTAAAAGCTACTCAAAGATTTCATGGCACACACACACTTACCACACCACACAATTCATCCCACAGTGAATTTAAACTTTAGGCTAATTTTAATGGTAAATTAATTTAGATTTCACAAATGACCAATTTAAGCCTAAGATTTTCTCTGTTTTCTAACATTCTACATTTAATATCTATCTTTGTTTCGAAGTGTTGGTCATATAAATGAATTATTATGAAGAATAACCCTAGTTTGCAACCCTAACTGCCATTACACTTGTAATCCTACAATTAACAAGTTATTTTCAACAAAAGCAATCACACTCACTGTCGTCCGGTAAGACAAACATGTAGAATATTGTATTGTACTGCATGAGTGATTCATGCAACTCTACAACTGTGATGCCGGTCCCCTGAGGATAATGGAGATTTGACCTCAACAGTTTGACCTCTGAAACACTTTAAGGGTTGTTTATGGCATCTGTTTTTGTTTGCTCAAAACTGCCAGTTGTCTCCAGGAGAATGTGACTATGGTCTCTAAAACCATGGTGAGGAAAACACAAACATCTCAAACAGTGAGACTGATAGGGGGAAAGCTCAGTGATGCAGGGAGCTTGAACGGTGGATGTCGTCGGTCTGAAACAGATGTGCTGAAAAATCAGCCAGCTGCTGTTTTCAGCAACCCTTAAACAAAACCCAAAGTGGCATTACAGCTGTGAGCTATTTTGTCCATGTTGTTTTCTAGTTATTAGCATTACAAAACATCAAGTGCTCTATTTCAATGAGCCTGCTGTCTAAGACCAAGCATAGTCTCTCTAACAAGACGTTTGTCAATTTAACTGAAGCATCAGAGTAAGACAAATCAGTCATCATTCAGCACTTACAGTATTAGACTTCAGCTCAGATCCAACTGAAGCAGATTAAGTCCGGTAGTAGACGCTTCCATCAGCGAGGTGGAACAGAAAGGCAAAATAGAACACGGACTAATGTCTGAGAGCTTCAAACATGATCCAGTATCACAGCAGGAGAGGTTTTATCCATTATGAACCGTCGTTTGATGTTTTTAAAAGAAAAGTAAGCAATTAATTTTTGTTGAGCGGAACAAATTGGTAATGTTTGTTGGTGTTCTCGTAGCGAACAGTGGTTGATATGTGCACGGGTCATCTGCCTCCCTGCAGGAAGTCTGCAAAATAAAGGAGCCAAAATCAATACTGGTAATAAGCCATCAACTGAACAAAAGAGGTCATTGCATCCAGACTGAGACAGATTAGAGCTGGCGTGCTTGTCTGGGTACAGTGGTCTGAACACTCCACAACACTGCCAAAGGAAGTTTTACTACCATCATTTCCTTTCATTAAATGTCCTGTAAAATCTATTGTCTCTATGACTTTACTAGAACACATATAGATGGCCATTTCCTTTTTTTTTTTTTCTTGTTTTCTAACACATTATAGCTTAAGTTCTAGCCTACCTCAGAGCTAGTCTTGATCCCCTTTTTTACTGTGCAGTATTTTATTTCCTCGACTAAAACAGGTGAAATCAATTTTAGTGAATCTACGTTTTGCCAATATAATATAGCCTGTGCATACAATGACAGGGGTGGTCATTTTTCTTTTTTTTTTTAAAAGACATTTAGACAATCTTGCATGTAAGCACATTTTGGACTCAAGGCTCAATAAAAGGAGACTTCTCATTATAACAAGATCCTTATAACAAATTGCTTTAATCATGTATCACTCGTTGCAAAATTATTTACTTTAAAAATAAAGGTTTAAACATTGTGCCATTTTAATTTGTTATGAATAATATGTTTAAGTGATAATGAAAATGTCCAAATTTCATAAAACTAAATTTTTTCTAGTCTAATCTGACAAAAATCCAATCTTCTTTACTTGAACATGGACATTAATGTAGCTTTAATTCTGATTGAATGTCTACAACTCCTGGCTGAAGAGGCATTATGTTTTAGGGGTTTTACTTTCTATAGAAGAAGAACTTTCTGCAGGGTTAAGTTACAACCAGCCCAACACTGAAACACATACCTTTCATTTTCAGAAGAGACAACGCATCATAAGGTCCTGTGTTAAATCTGTCGAAAAAAAATATTTTGCATTCAAATTGTTTAGAGGTCAGCAGTAAAGCTGACATGGATACTTTACTGGCACCTTTGATGTGTTTCCTTCAGAGGCTTCCCTGAAGGGATCCTTGGGAAACTAATCAATTGGCCCCTGATTTATGTAGTTCCTGACAAACAAAAAGTATTTGGAAGTTCTCAGAACTTGCTAGCCAATACTAACACTTATGTAATTTCCAGGACCAAAATAAGACTTTCCCTCTTTCACTGTAAATGTTGGATGTTAATTCTACCTCAGGGCATTTCTTGAGACTGGGAGGTGATGAGTAAATCAGGACTTTTTCACCAGTTTTCCTCTCTTGTGAAATCTGAGGATGTTAAATGCTTCCTCAGAGTATCTTCAGTTGACTTCACATTCCCATAAGAAATACTTGGACAATTTTCAACCTTATTTCCATGCATTAGCCATGAGAGTTACAGTATAATGCCCATAATGCTTCAGAATGATTCTATCACTGCAGCAGAGGCCAAGAACAGTCAAACAGCTCAGGCTGCTCTTATGGCTTCAATAGAAACACTTCTCAGTCACTTTGAATGAAGTGACATCATGCCTTGCCAGACTACATTTTGGTTCTGGCAAAGCTCAACTTTTCAAGCAACAGTGCAGGCACCAGTCAATCAAATCCTAATTTAATAAATACTCAAGTGCAGTTGTTCAATCAAATCACCTTAACATAAATACAGGTCCTGCCAGACATCAAAGATGCCTGGAGAGAGGAGGCAGCAGCAGCTGGTGAACCTGGTATCTGTTCATCTGGTTGTGGATTTTATTTCCTGTATATTTTCCTTTTGCATTGCATGGACAGCTACCATTGCATTTTAGCACAACAGTAGCTATGCTACGTGTTCTGCAGCGTATCAAGGATGTGTCATTCTTAAAATTCCAATACACATCTCTTGTTCACAATACTGAAAGTATAGATAAGACAGAGACATTTTAGAGCATTTCATCTGTAACAACTCCAGAAATCTCTGTCTGTCTGT
The DNA here is from genome assembly GCF_024713975.1 of Paralichthys olivaceus. Classification (NCBI taxonomy): domain Eukaryota; kingdom Metazoa; phylum Chordata; class Actinopteri; order Pleuronectiformes; family Paralichthyidae; genus Paralichthys; species Paralichthys olivaceus. The sequence goes on from NC_091110.1 coordinate 5,979,852, forward strand.
CTATCAGTCTGGCATGGGTAGAATGAGCACTGCTCCAGTTCTTCATCAATATTAAAAATATATCAGAATCTGCTGATTATTCCTGATAAGAGTCTCCACTACGTTGAACTACCAAAGCACTTCAGCAGCAGTCACAGAGTCCAGTCATTGGCTTGAACATAGTCCAACAACCAGACTAAAGTTTAGGAAAACTAGATTAACAATAAATATTTGCTATCTGATTGAATTCACCATGGTTACATCAACTAGGAAGCAACAACAGTTATTGCAAGCTATGAATCCGAAGCTTCTCACATTTACTTCTTTGCTAATAAAAATAAATCATGGAGAAACAAATGGTTTGTTCGTCATCAAGCTGAATGAATGTGGGTCTTTTTCTGACCAGGAACCAGCACTGGGAGTGTATCCTAAGTAATAGTAAGCTATATTATGCATCACTGTAAGAGCATAGTTCATGTAGCACCATTAGCATTATGTAACTAGAGCCAAGTGAGCTCAACAAGAAAACAGGCCTGCACACAACGCTGCTGCCAAGTGCTTCAGGATTCCCACCCTCTGAGAATAAAATCATGGAAAAGCCCAAACAGGTTGTGTTTTGTTACTTGAGTGATGTTGTAAACAGTTTAGTCCAAACCTTGGGAATAACTGCAGGCTGTAAATAAATTGATTCTTGAGTTTTATATGCTGTTGAATTCAGTTTCACAAACTAAATCTGACAACTGTGGCAAGCTAGTTTTCACTTGTTTTTAAAGTAATCAAGACAGTGATTTCTTATTAGCAATGATTTAAATAAATCTAAAATCCCCACAGACTAATGTCCTCATTTTTCTGGACTGTGTTTAGTATTGGTTTCCAGGAAACCTCTGACTGAGCAAAGTGAGCATCAATACAAATATTTTCCAAAAGTGGCTGACAAAAGACCTGACTCTGCATATTTGGCTGATCATTAAACTTTTTAACAATAACAGTGCTGCCTGCTCTGGATGAGATTAAGAATCCATCATGGCTGGACGCAGCAGCAGAGTTTAAGATTTCTCACATGCAGGATTCATTGGTGTTGTATTTACACTGTTAATACCAGTTTAAATACATTTATGTTTTCTATATTTCTATATACTTCCTTCACCCAAGTATTGTCTGCTACTTATTTGATGTCTTTTTGCCTCTGTAACATTTGCGGGACTAGTAAAGGAGTTCTTATTCTTATTGCAGATGTGTATTTTGGCACAAAACAAACAACTGTAATTCATAATGTTATGTGTCATTAGACTTTTACTTTCAAAGATGAATAACTGGGTCAGAAAAAGCAAAAACGTAACCACAGCCAACATCAGCTTGGTGATGAAAGCAATCTAATATATCAGGTAGTTGTGAGACGACATCATCACTGGAAGTTGATACAACAATTTGGGGTGATCATGGGTAATCACAGATTTAAATGACACCATGTTTTTGAGCTTCTCTTCATTTAAGGATGGAAGCACCCTCTAATAATGAAACCTTGAATTGTTTATAAATTGTAATTTCTAAGCTATTCATTCTTACATTATTTTGGATTGGCAAATTGTGAAATGTCCCTCCAACTAAAGTTTATCATTTCTTTCAAGTAACAAAACCTTTTCTTAAAAGGTGCTTTTCCACATGTTGTTTTTCTTAGTAGGCAATTCTGTCTAACATGTCCTGTAGCAGGCAATCTCATTAATAGTGTAGTGAATATGAAAGCTCAAGCTATAAACATTGTCTTTTCTCCAGGAGTCTTTCCAAAGAGCACAAGGCCCCAGGTGGCCCTGGTAGTTCTCAGGAAGTTGTTCAACAAAGCTATTTGATCCAAGAACACTAATAAAACAGTCCTGGAACATGACCCTTTATTTATTTTAGTGAAACTGCTGTTTTGGAAACAACAATAAAACTGAACTCATGCTATGTCAAGCTAAACATTTATTGGGATGTCATTATACTGTGATGTCACCCTACAGAATATACTCTATACATCATTCCTTTAGTTATCAATGTTTAAAATTATCCTAGCTATAGTTATACAATCCTATTTAATGGTATAGTATAACAATCACTGGTTGAACTTGATTTTTGTTAGTTTTAACACATTTTCATCTATATACTTCATTATAGCATAGTAATGTACAAAAGTAGCATGCATTTGAACTGTTGGAGGAGTACCTAGGGGAAAACCCAGAAAGACACATGTAGAGGACCATGGTCTAAGCAGCTGACGTCAGCTGCATCCTCCAATGCCATTACCTCTTTGAAAAAACAGTTTGTCACTAAAGCGCAATGAATCATGGGATATATTGAGCCAGAAAGGATTTACTCTGTGAGCCTTCGTTGCTCTGGGCCGGAGGGACACATTTGTCAGCTGCATTTGGAGGAGCCCTCCAATTGGGACAGTCTAATCGCTCCGCCGTGACGCAATCAGTCTACAAATGCTGCCGTTGAAAGATGCATTCCTCAATTGGGACACAGCAAAGGAGAACATACACACTTACAGAAATGCTCTGGCCTGGCTTTCAGATTCTAGCCTAGAACCTTTTTGCTGTGAGGGAACAGTGCAAACCACTACCCCACCACACGTCCCTACCAGAGGAAATACAGCAAATAGCTCGATATGTCATCAATGAAAGAAATGCTGCTTTCCATTTTCATAATTTTTTGGCCTTGTTATTCAATGGTGCTACATAAATATATAACTCTATATAAATTATATTTTCATGTTGTTATTTGTGGTATGTTTCATCACAAACCTCCAATCCAAAAGCAAAACTGCAATGTGAAGGATTACATGACACTTAAGATGCAATTCATTATGTGATGCAATGGGAAACAAATCCTAATATATTGTCTCACAATTTGTATGAGTTATATTTTACAGAGAAACTATTTATTGAATGAGCTCACTGGCTTCCAGGTGGAGGATAAATCAGCTGCAGGGGAGTAACATTGGTCATGTAAACGTTTCAGTTACAGTGACACTACTGACATCAGCAAAGCACTTTATTACTCAGTCGTTATACTTCAGATTTGATGATTTATTGTTATTTAATTAACTTGAATATTATGGAGAAAATGTTCCCCATCAATTCTCAAATTACACTTATACAAATTGTCCAAAGAGAAATTAAATGTTTTTAACATTTGACCTGATCTATCCACCACTGATGGTTTGCTTGGTGCAAGCAGAGTGTGCAAAGGGAAGTTTATCTGTATCCTGTCTTTTTAATTATGTATTGACAAGACCCTGGGGAGTGACCTAATTTCATAGCTGAAAAGCATTTAGTGAGCCGATGTGGGACATGGTGGCAAACAAGAACATGGCACAATACGGCACAAAGAATACATAACCATTCTTAGACAGGAGTCTCTTGGCAGATGTTTTTGATGTTTTGAGTATTGAGCTATCAGAATGGTTTATTTTATTTTAGTCTTTTCTTAGCAAATCACAGCGAGCACAGAGGAGGACATCAGTAGAGATTTCTGTGTGGATGTCTGTAAATCCACACTCCTGACTTGGACATCTTCATGAAGAATGTGGTGCAAAAGGTTTTAAAACACTCCTGACGTATGTTACTGTAAATGAGGAATAACTGCTATCTATAAGGCTATAACTGACAATTATTCTCAAGCTCAATTACCATTTAATTATAATTAGCAATTCAAATTTTGAATGTCCATAACAGCTTCCAAGAGTCAAAGGGGTTTGTCCAAAACATATTCAGTTCAGTAAGTAAGAATGAAATCAAAACAATAATGAAAATAAAATAATTGAATGTGCATTGCACTTAAGAATTATAATTTTATAAGCTCACTATCATAATTATATATTTTATAATGTTAGAAAATAACATAAGAAAAGCCGAAAATCATCACAATGAGGAAGCTGCAATCAGAATAATTGGATTTTTAACTTGAAATGTTATTTTAACCATTATTCATCTTTTGAATTTTCTTAACGAATAATTTCAGCTCAAATTTTCTAATTATCCTGCCAATGATTTTGGGCTTTATCAGTGTCACTTACAATAGTCTACAATTGGATCTATCTATGTATCTGTATCAATTAAATATTGCTCCACTTTAGATGGACAAAAATAGAACAGCTGAGGCATTTTAATGGTCTTAATCCTGCTAATAAACTCTAGACAGCTTATTTTGCAAAGTCTCAACCATTAAAACAGCATCCAAGAAAGAGCAATGGAAACTGTGGCTCCTGTAAAATCCACAGGATCACCATGTTGCCACAGTCCACACATCGTTTACAGCCTGAACTCATTAGGACTTTTTACAGACATCTGTGTGTGAAATGATGCATTTTCTATCATTTTGAAGCTGATGGATTTCTCCTAAGCTGCTTTCAGACATGCACTGAGCCCTGCAGATCCTCCTTATTTTCTCTGGCGGAGGTGCATGTACCAACGCAAATGTCCGAATGAAATGCTCCACAGTTTCTGTAGACTTTCTTAGACTTGCCCCATAGTATAAAGTCTGTAGAAATCCACAAAAATTACAGTAAGTCGATGTATGATCCCCTCTGCTGTGTTCCCCATGTTACATCTGCGTATCTCTCAAAGCCCGAACTGAACCAACAGCTCAGGGACTGTATTCCTTTGTAAAGCACAAGTTCTTTCCCCCTGCACTCTGCCTAATTCAAATTGTACATGAGAGGACCCACCATCAGTTTCTAGTTTTTCGGAAGAGAAACCTTTTCTTCTCCCAGGTGGAGCAAGAGGTAATGAGATCAGCCCCACAGTACTTGTTTTCCTGTTTAGTGAATGATATTCCTAACTCAGCTATTACATTTGACTACAGGTCACAGTGCTAAAAGCATCTCTGACACAGCTGAAAGAGACCAACACAGTCAAGGACCGCTGGCAGGCATGGCTTCAGTCAGATGCTGGTCTGAAGCCTCTGCAGGATGAAATCCCTGCATTCTTCAGAGAAGATGTCTGGGAGAGGTTCAAAAACACTGTAAGTATTTTATATGATATAAAATTACCTTTGAATATATATATTCAAGAACTCTTATTGAAATATTTGTATTATTCAAATTTAACCTAAATTTTGAATCTTCTACAGGTGATGAAGCTATTGTTGAATGCACTGACTGAAAACATCGATAGCCGATTCCCCAACATCAGCAGTCTGTCTTCAATGTATTCTGTCCCAGAAAGATTCTGACAAACTCTGCAGGGTATGGGGATGCTGAACTGAAGACACTCTCAAACTTGTTTCTTAGACTGAGCCTGACCTGTTGTCTGAGTGGGCCTCCTACAGACTGAGAGGGAGAAATCCTGATCTGAAGGTACAATCAATCAATAAATCACCCAATATACATGAAAAATTGCCTTTTTCTTTAAAAATGTTGAATTTGAATGGAATTGTCACATGATTATCAGGATAAATAAATATGAAATGTTTGTGTATTTGTTCTCACTTGTGTTTTACTCCAGAACAAGTCATTGGAGGAGGTGCTTCTATGGCTTGTTTCCCCTGAACCCTCTCTACTGTATCCTGCTCTCAGCATTGCAGCTGCAAAAGCCCTGACAGCACCTGTCCAGACAGCAGATGAAAAATTGCCTTTTTCTTTAAAAATGTTGAATTTGAATGGAATTGTCACATGATTATCAGGATAAATTACTTGTGCAAGTAAGTGGTGGTTAAGCTGCCATGTAACTGAACTGAATGTTAAACAAAGCACATAAAAAATAAATGAATATGCTTTAAAATAATACTTCATGTAATTACAACTCCTAAAGTAGACTGCTAGTTAAACACTTGCTTGAGCCAGTTGAAGGCACAGTACATGTGCACCTGTTAGCCCACGATCAGGTACCACCACCTCATTTTAAGCCAGGAAAAACCCTTTAAGAGATTTGTATGATTTGTTGCTGTTGTGAATGCGATTGTGCAGGGAACTCCAACTGTGTCGTGCATGTGTAAAAGGCAAACTGCAGGTAAACTCTGTAGCCAATTCTCCAGATCTCTTGTCTGAAAACGGCTAAAGACACATTTATATCCAGTAGGCTTTACAAGAACCTCATAGAACCAATTTCAGTTGTTTACAGTTGACTGCTGTGCTTCCTGGCAACCTCAAACTGCCTCGTGCTTCTTGGAATACAACTTTCAAAAGTATGAAGACTAAATAAACAGAGGATCTGCAGGTGTTCTTTCTAATCCCCTCTGAATAACTGCCAACAAACATTGGAGACCAAACGTGCCATGACAATCACCGTCATGAAAATTTGTTTTCAGTCATTTCAGTGAGACAAGGGAAGCATATTTCACCCATGAAAGCACAAGTAAATGTTTGGATGACAAAGGAAAATGAATTCTGTTAACAGGAGTCTTTTTCTAAAGTTCATGAATGTCTGCCGCTAGTGAAGAAATAAAGACAGAGTCTACAGAGCAGTCATGCCAGCGACTTTGTGAGGCTGTACTACACAGTGATACTTTGAGTTAAGTACTACTAATGCCAGCAACAAGTCCATGAAGACAGTGCTAACATGCAGATGTTAAGCAGGTATCATACCTGACTATGTCCAATATCCCACGTTTGCGGTATTTGCTAGTGCCACTTGTGTTAAGTATTTCCTGTGAATGCCACATTTCCCACGTGTCTGTTAAGAAAACATGTGGAACTTGACCACTACAGGGACGTATCTGAGCCATATGGGAATGTTGTCACTAATGCAAATAAAAATACAGTACATGGCAAGAGATGATTTAAAAGTTTGACTCTAATTAATAGGGAAAAATAAGTAGGATCAAATGTACAATTTTATAGCTAGAAATAAATAAATAAAATAATTACAATTTCTATAAGCTCAAATAGCCAGACCTCACTCCACAGTTTTGTGTCTGAGTATTTATTTTAAAACAGCTAAGGATGATGGGAATATCAGGTATCACAAAGGGTATTGGATATCATGAATTAACCTAAATGCAAAGTCATTGGATCAGCAAAGATAATTCATCCTGAGGGGAACATGTATGTATACTAGAGCTGCAAACAATAATAATTTTCGGTATCAATGAATCTGAACATTATTTTTAGTCCGTTAATAAAAGGTCAGACAATAGTAAAAGGTGTAATAAAATATATTCAGATTGCTGAATTACTGTTTTATCAAACTGTCCAAAAACACAAAAATATTCCATTTATTTAATATTCACCTTCTGAAATTATTACATTTCAGAAGGTTGAAAAATCTGTATTATTAATTTTGAACTATCAAAAGAATTGCTGATTCATTTTGTTTTGGTCTCTGTTCCCCAGTCTGCACAATATTATTTCCACTTCATCGAGTAGATCATCACTATATCCCACATGATAAGATCTTTGCTCTGCTGGTAACGCAGGAGGAAAATTCCAGGGATCAACAAAGTCACGACAATTCATCACCTGGGGACCATGAGTGGATGTCAAAGATCTCTTGAAATATTTCAGTAAGGGCTTAAGTGGTGGGATGACCAAGACCTGACGTTGCCCGTCCTGGATCTACGTCACTGCCTCCGCAAAAAACGTGCAGGCCTGTCTCTGCTAAGCCACTTATGACACCTAACACATCACATCACATTCTTCACCTAACAGAACAGAGAGTGTGACATCCTTCGAACCACTCTATTTTACATTCACTAATGCTGCAGGCTCGATGCTTTAAACAACCACATAACAGGGATATGAGAGTTCCAGCTTCTTGTTAAAGTTACATTGTGCAGAGTCTTTAAAGTGGTGAGGTCATCCAACATCAGCTGCTGCTACTGTATACGTGACTATGAGTAGAGTAATTCCTGCTTCCCACACTGCTGACCTCATTCTCTTGGAAGACAAAGAGCATGTATAACAGGCACAGGGAAATAAATTGAGACCAAAATCCTAACTGCTGTTCATAATCAAGAGAAAATGCCAGAATGCTTCCCCATAAAAGTCAACCAAACTGTCTTCATGCCACTAAACTGGCATAAACACTTCACATAAACAAATTAACAGAATTGGAATAGTGGTTTTGGTTTCACCCATAATTACCAGTCTAGAGAAACATCTCCACAGATTTCCATGAAATTTTGTGGAGGGGGGGGTATGACCCAAGGAAAACCCCATGAAATGTTGGTATGGATTCAGATCAGGGGGGTCTATTGAGATTGGATTTGCTCCTACTTTCTTTAAAATTGTGTTTTTCTCTTTTTCTGGTATTTATGATTGTGTGAAATTTGAATGTGTTTTCATGAGGGGACTGTTGGGCTTCGGCAGAGGTAGGCTCTACTCTACTGTGTGATAAGTTAATGGTAATTAACCAAATCATGAATGTATTTCAGATAGAGATTGATAGACACAGTTACAGCTGAATTGATTGGTTTAATAAAAACCTCTGCAGGCTGAATCATGCTTGAACATAATGTAATCCCACATTGGGTCAAAGCTGCAGCATGTTCCATGAAACTAAATAACACATTCATTACTCTAGTTGTTTAGTCTGAGGGATGCCACTAGCATTAGAGCTTAATGTCAGACTTAAAGATAACTATCCAAAAGTGGAGAGGTGTTCAGAATATGCTGATCTCATTGTCTGGCTCATGTACAAGTTACTGCTCCATCATTCTTGTTTGTTTTGTTCATAGTGATGTGTATCTCATCTGGTCTCTGTCAGTTCACCACTACAGTCCCATGCAAAAATACAACAGCTGTATCTTTTGTAAGCTAAATTATTGAAAACAACTGGAAATGGAGGACAATGTCAAAAACCTTTAAACTGAAGATCTGGTGAGACACTTTGTATTTTGCTTCCCTGAAAATATACCCTGAGTGGGAGATAAGGTATCGAAGGCCACATAAAGCAGTCAAAGCTCTACTTGAAATACATTTATATGGGTGTGGGAGAACACAAATACCCCTTTCTTTATAGCACCCATCAACATATTCTCCCACGATAACAATTAATATCCAGTATCCATCATGTTTCCACAAATTCAGTATCTCCACACCTCTAAATCTCAAGAGGTGTACTTACACTAAATTGGGTATGCTGTATACTGTTCTTTAGTGACACTAACACACAGTACACTACACATTCATGTGCACAGTTGATTCTAATAAGAAATTCAAATATGCATGAGGGACATCATGAATCGAGAGGGGGAAGGGGGCCTGCAGAGATTGCTTGTGTATGGGGCCCAGAATCTTGTGCTACGCCTCTGCTCACAGCCAGTGTTTGTGTGTGAAGCAAACTTAACATCCACATTTCTATGGAAACACTTTCCTTCTGTGACCACCACCTGCACTGTGAGCGAGTCTGTTCGAACATCTGTTTTCTCCAGCTGCCAGTCACAGGTCGCTGTTACATAAGTCCAATTACAAGACAAGCCTTGTCGTTGCAGCAGGTTTCACTGCCTCCCCTCATAAACCAGCACAGATCCAGATGCACAAACACCAGTGTGGACAAGCACCAGGCTGTCAATCATGTCCAGGTACAGTGGTAATAGATGTTCAAGACAGATTCCCAGCAGTGACACAAACATGCAGCAGCAGTCGCAGCCTTTCAAACCCCTCACAATCAACCAGACAGTGTCAACTTCTGCAGGACAGCAAACAACCCGCAGCCTCACGTTAGCTCACGGTGTTTCTGCATGTGTCCACATTCAAATCTGAGCGTGCAGCCACAGGACATTAGCCACAGCCTGTTAGCACAAGTAGCAGATACTTAGCTTAGCTGGTGGGAGTTGTTGGTCTCAGTCTCCGCCCGGCGGGACACCGGCGTCCACGTGTTAAGTGTCTGTTCAGGGAGCTGCTAACTGTGCTAACGACAAAACACGGTGGTGTCCTCCTTAAAGCGCGTTTCACTGCGGGTAGCCAGGTTAGCTTAGCCAGGTTAGTCCAGGTGAGTCCAGCACCAGGTGAGACGCGAGGGCCCAATTACACTGCGTCATTGAGACAGGTGCGTTTGATTTACCTTAAGTGGGAGTGAAGCACCGCACCAACCAATATTAGAAAAGTAATTCAAACACAAAGACAGAGTTTCACTAGTATTTTTTAAATAGGACTAAATGTACTATAATAATAATAATAATATTGCATTTTATTCATGGGTTCCTCTGAAGACACCTTACACATGTAAAATCAATCAAAATGGCAAAATATCGTACTTGCCTATAATAATTGAGTAAATGTTACACTCCTCAAACTTTTTAAAAAGTTTCTCAAAAAGTCACCATGTTGTGGTTTTCTTCTTTTTCTTTCCTTCTCTTTGTTTATTGTTAAGGCACATTGCAGTGATTTGAATCTTATTTGTGTTAGAAATAATAAAGCAAACATTGGTTTGCACAGGGCTGCACAAAGATGCCAAAAATAATTTCAGTTTTAACGGATGTGGATAAGAAAAAAATAATTAGGGTCACTGTTCCCATCCATTCACCCAAACCACATCCTGCAGTGAAGCTGCATCAGTGCGTCCTCCAACAGCCAGGCCTGTAAAAGCACTCTGAGGTTAACATGACATCTGCAACACCAGGGCAGATACTTCACATCTAAAAATATAAATGAGAAATTAAATTGCTCTTACTCTGAACAAAAAGCTCTGGAAGTGTTTTGTTTTGTACAACATGAACCACAGAGGTTCTGTGGTTGTCCATTTATTAAGTAACTGCAGGAAACAAACGAGTGTTATCCTCTAAGTGTGCATCTGGACAGCTCTCAGCTGTGTACAATGCACAGTGTTGTCTCGTGGGTCAAACTGCCCTGTGTGTCCACTTCCAGAAATGAAAGGCCTTTATTCAATTTAACTAGAAATTGGAAATAGTCTGTAAATTACACTGCCCAGAAAGGTATAATAAACTCTATTTAAATCAGGTTTTAAATGTAAGTCGCTTTGGATAAAAGCGTCAGCTAAATGACGTTATGTAATTTTTTATTTTTGGGTACTGGGTAACCAGCAAAACAGACTCACAAGGGTTTTGTCTATTTATTAATGGATCTATAGTTCCCTCTAGTGAGCAGTGCAGGAAAGTAACTAAATACACTCACTTCAATACTTAACTCCTATGCAACTTTGAAGGATTATTTAGGCTTTTTTATAATTCTTAATACAATTTTTTTTTTTAAGATTATATGATTATAAATATAATAATTAGTATCTTTTGTAATGAATTAATATTTTCCATAAAAAATTAATATGATTATGAAGTACAATTGCATCACTTGACCTATGAAAGGAGGTTAAGGAGGTTATGTTTTCACTGGTGTTTGTTTTTGAAAAAGGATTATGCAAAAACTATTTTGGCCAATTTCCAAAACTTAGTGGAGAAATGGAGCCGGAGAAGAGCCTATTAAAGTTTGGTCTGGATGCAGGTTGAGGGGCAGGATTTTCTTTTTCACTTTCTTTAACTATATTTTATGATGTACACATCACTCAGACCACTTTTTAAAAATATTTTTGACCTGGACAATCATGATTATTTGGCCTCGGAGGTATGGGCTCTGCTGAGTGCCATTAAAGATGAAATCAAGGAGTAACAACATGTTTGGTTACAAGGAATCAGATGCTCCATGTCATATTTACAGTGTCTGTACTTTCAATTAACTGATGTTATGTGGCCCAAACAGGAAGAATTAACCTGTTCTCCATAAAACAGCAACAATTAGACATGAGTTGAGAAAAATGAAGCTTAAAAATGCTTTTGTAAATAATAATAATTATATTCATTGTGTGACCCTTAAGCAGGGTTTGCGTGGACCAATCGATCACACTATAAAACCATAAACAATAAGTCAATGCTAAAAATATTATGGTAGAAACAATTTTTTTTTTTAAACCAATGTCAGCCCTGTTCTTTAATTTGTGATTCATTGTTTATCCTGAGTAAAATAAACTTCTAATTTGCAGTTGGTTCTCTTTATTCTCTTTACTGTAACTCTTAATGACATTTATATTCTTTGCAGTTTTTTTTTCATCTACATTCTTTTGTACAACTATAAATACATTTTGTAACAATTTTAAGGTAAATCTTTACCGTGATGTATCTGAAACTCTGTCCAAATCAATGTTTGGATAAATAACACATTACTAATACGAAAAGACAATACTAACAATGGTTTTAAACAACGCTTAGGATTATAATAAGCATTATCGTGTACTACATCTGTGTTACATTAACCCAACCCCAGTGATTTTAGTGAAATCAAATAATCGCCAGGCTGAAACTAACAAACTTTATTACATACTGCATGTCCTTTATAGCATAATACATCAATTATCAACATCAGAATATATATGGCTCTGATTTCGAGGTACATAAATCACTCAACAAAATACCCTGTTTGGACAAACAACCGATACAAAGTGCACAAATAAAGTTGATTCAAGTCAACTGCGTCACATTACAGAACTGCTGTTGTGTTTTTTAAAAAATGAATTAAAGCTTACATTCAGAAACCTCAGCAGGGTCTGTCATCTGAGGAAAGCTTCATGGGACAGTATTAATCGTATTCTCTGGTGCGCATCGAAGTAGTGACCCATGCATCATTAGTAAAAGTGGCACACGTGCACGCCCACACACACACACACACACAAACACGCTCACACACATACATAAAAACTTAAATATAAATCCTGTATATTTGGCACCATATTTTTTAGCATAGAACATAAAATACTTGCAATACAACATTGTTAGTATACAGAGGTAATATCTGATTTTGGCACATTAACAAGAACACGGGAGGTTTAAAAAGTTCATGTAATTCTACTTGTCACATGCTCAGTCATCACTGACAGGTTTTTTTGAGTTAGACATAGAAACCCACTCACTGGATATAGCAAGAATTCCTCATCGTTAAAACGGTCTTGGGTAAAAATCGTCGGTTCGCTTCACGAGGAACTACAGACTAGAGGTTCCCATGTTAGTGATATCAGGTTGATGTATTCTTGATGACAAGGAAAGCTCAATTTTCCTTGGAAAGTTCAAAATTGGTTGCAGTTCTTCAGCAGCGCCATAATGACTCATGTAAACAAACGGCGACAAATACGTTGAGCATGACCTCTGCAAACCCTTAAATCCAAGGTGTCGTCGAAACCTAACTAAGACATAATCATATATTGCACTCTAGTCTTTACTGCACAAAGGGGTTGTCCTGGCCTGTTCAAACCATCTTGACAAACAAAAAGGTGGTATATAGATATAGAATTAATAAGGTATTCAGTAATACTATGTTTATTATAACATCTCGTGTATATTAACTTTGATATATAGATTATTTCAACAGTATGATATGAAAGATACATATTTATAAATTGCTATGAATATAGGCAGAGGCATCTGTTGAAACAGAAGCAGCGCCAGATATAACATAATAACTATTCTATGATTACGTCTTCTCATCCAAACAAATACAAATAAATGCTTTCACACGCGTAGGAAACCGGCGTGAAACTCCATAGTGAATATGAATTGAAGCCTCCCATGCACAGAGAGGTTCCAATACAGGTCGAGACTGGTTTTCAAACAGGCCAGCGTGAAACCTTAAAACCTCAGCATGCATGCTAAGTAAGTAGAACAGCAATCCCTGGTGGACACGTAGAATAATTGCAGAAACATCTCGATATATATGTGTAAATACTGTCGATCCATGTGTTTGATTTGTGGTGCCGTATTAGAGATAAGTGAGAGCACATTAAAACACTGAAGTCTCGAAGTTAATCTGGGGCTGCACTTGAACATCAATCTGCAATAAATAAAGTCCACAATGGCCCGTCACCTACAACAACGCATCACAACTTCTTGTATTCAGCCTCTCGCCACACACATTTACCTCATGTATATTTGCGCCAACATATATATTAGATTCTATCTCAGAGCAGCAGAAACACATATACCGTAAGGACAGAAAACAAGGAACAGACATTTCCTTCATTTCGTGGAATCTGTGTTGACCTCAGTCTGTGGTGGGGCACAGTACTATGTGTTGAGATGTGAGCTAATGAGCATATCCCCGGGGGAAAACTCCATCTATGTGTGTTTGTTGGAGTTTTACGCCTCAGGCTTGACTGGCAAGCTGCCCTGACTCCTTGGTAACTTCACTGTATCTTCCACAGATGTACCAATCCACCGATCAGAACCACCAACCCCTATTAGGAACACTTACGCGACACTAACTTTACATGTAAATAGCCTGTTTCCAAAGACATGCAGGCAATGTCCACCATCACGGATGGCTAATTCACTAACAAGTTTCACAACAAACGAGGAACCCTCATAAAGCTCAGTCATATTAAGGAGCAACTTTATACTTAAAACGCCAGCAGCATGCACTTTGCGCAAAAAAAGAGGCAAAAATAAACGCCTGTAATCTTATTCATAACATAACTCCACGTTTGTCTATGCAAATTCACTCCACACTGGAATTGAGAAGCTCACAATATCCACAGTCTGCAAGAAAAAGCTAAAACTGCATCAAGCCACGCTCTAACTCTAGTACAAGTCTACTGCCAGCGTTCTACAGCAACATCAGAATCATCACTTACACGACCTGTAATCTACAATCCTCCACTAACACAGTCTGCATGTCCCAACTCTTCACACGCAGGAGATGAAAAAAGATGCTGTTCCGCTCTTTTCACTCCGTCAACATTTTGTTTCGACTCGACACTGTGCCGACCACGCTGCACTGGTGCTCACGTCTGTGTCCTTTAACTGAAAACGTATGTGCAGAATAGAAGTGACACTTCATCACCATGGGACTGGTGCTGTGAAGTCAAAAGGGAAAAAAAAGTTTTGCTCCCAAAATGTACACTAATGACGGTGGTTCGCGCATAGAGACCACCGGGTATGACGATGCCAGCGCCGCCTGGACTGAGCAAACTGCAGCCACACCCAGCGTGCAGTTGCAAGCATGTTTGTCTCCCTAAAGCTGCAGAGGGACAGTAAGATGCCTGAACGGAGGAGCCCTAGAGGGACCACGACTGAGCCAAAATGAAGCCGTAATGGTCTAAGAGCTGCCTGGTTGCCAAATTGTCCCACCCTGTGGAATCACCCATCTAGAGGCCAGTGAGGTCCACGATTGCCTTGATGAAAATGGTGTCGTCGCGAATGTAGGAGTTCTTGGCATCGAGCTTAGAGAGCGGGCAGAAGAGCGGACAGCCGCTGGCGATGTTCATCTCGCTCACGGGTCTCTGGAAGGAGGAGGACGTGACATCAGGTCGAAAGGCGTCGATGATGTGCTCCCTGTTGCTCTGGTCCAGCAGCATCAATGTCACCTGGAAACAAGATTAAAGCTGTGTTATGCACTATTGAAAGTTTTGAAGCATTTTCTCTAAGCTCAGTCCAATTTTAGCCCTGTGTGAAAAAAAAGGCCAGTCATTCATTTGAATAGAGCACAGGGGCGATTCAGGGGTCTCTGGTAAAACCATTTAAAAGTTAAACCTGGTCCATCTGATGTAAAACCAAAATAATGAGTTTATTTATTGACTTGAGTGGCAGAAAAATAAATAGCTTTGTACTCAAATAACTGTGATGATGATTTAAACGAAAAAACTCCTTGCCTTCGTGGTCAGTGATTAACCAGAAAGCACCAATTTGAATTTATCTGTCATATCGGCTTCAGTAGATGTGACATGGAGCAAATGTTCGTAGGTCAAAAATATGACAGTACCTTAAAACTACAGACTTTTTTTGTGCCATCCAACCTTTATTGATAGGACAGTGAAGAAGTAAATGAGGAGAGAGGAGAAGACATGCAACAACGGGCCGGGTTGTATCAGCCTCATGGGCTCTACAGTGTTAAATGGGCCCAGCCACATTAATCATCAGTGATACGAAGTGAGGATGACTAAGTGCTGAAACTGTTTTGATACTCATCAGTGCAAAAGAAAGCTTGTTCTACTGCTCAACTTGGAATATTGGTTGGAGAGACGACTGTTTTGAACATTGCAGGATTCCTTCCAGGTGGACAGATATATGTGAGGAAATCTTAAATAACAGGATCTCGTCTCTGATCAATCAAATATGAATGATATTATTGTGTTTTTTCACCCCTGTAGGTCCAAAACTGTCTTCTCTTCAACAATAATGACTCATATAAAATAAAGCGGAGATATTTTAGGAAAAATGTTCTTTGGACAAGATCAATTTTCCAAAAACATAAATGTTCATAAAATAAATGTGTTATCTGTTCAGGCCTCCTTAATACTCTTATCATAAGAAGTATTAAGTATTATAAGTATGGCTACTTCGATCATATGGTGCATATGTTGTGGTTCTCAGCTGAGAAAGTCACTTAATCAGTCTTTTCCGTACCCATTTTAAATTCCATATTGCATGAGATCAAACATTTTTTTCAGCAAATTTCCCTTTAGGCAGAAAACCTTAGAAGAGCCTTTAGTAATTAATAACAATTTGATGACGTAAACAAGGTTTCAAATCCTTCGTAAATATCCCCTGTTGCCTTTATATATTTTACCTTCTGGTTAAAGGGCCATTTGAGCAGAGCGTCACTCAGCCCCCTCATCACCACGAAGAACAAAGACAAGTGGCTGCCACGCCCCGTCCCATCTCCATTCAGATAGATCCGCAGACACATCTTGTAGCCATACTTGTTGGTGTAGAAGGCTGAAAGGGAAATAGAGGGAAGGTGAATTCAGCTTTAGTCATCAGGCTCCTGAAACACATATCTAAATAGGTTGACTTGGCTTTCAGAGCCTGACCTGCCACCTAAGTGGGACTGGGTCCATGGATATTGAGTCTAATCAGGTCGGATGAGGTCAGGTCTAGAGTCCGTGTTTCAATACTTAATTGAGTGCTAATCATCCTTACTGTCATCATTTAACACAGTGCGTTGTGAATGTCGTAGGAGAACATTGTGTATTTTATAGTGTGAACTTTGAGGTGCAGGGAAAATGTATTACTCTACATAACATCTCTGCATATCACATACACTGGGCATGTGCATGTAAGCAGTTGTGTCATTGTAAAATGCATAATTTAACTGCAAAACAGTTGTGAGCAAAGACAACAGAGTCTACCGGGAGGGGGTCATGTGATAACAGCCTGACAAATCAGGGAAGGCCGAGTGTCTATGTCATCGTTTCCAAACATCTCCGTTCGAGCCCATCACGAGTAAAGGGCAGCTCCGGAGTTTTCAAACTGAAACAGTTTAAGCAGAGTTTTCAAACTCTGTTTTAGCGGTTCTACAATAATGACTCATGATACCTGGTGAGAACATGGCAGGGGCTCGACCTGCGATTGCATCTTGTCTCTTTTTGGCAAAATCAGAGATCCTCCAGACAAAGACACCGTCGAAGGTGGTGGCAGACATTTCTCTGAGCCGGCCCTCCATCTCAGCAACTGTCAGGTCCTTCAGCCCCACTGTCCTCTCCAGCTGTCGCACCTGGAATAAAAACACACACTCCGCTTTAACAGGTTTTCCATTCAATCCATTTAATATGTGCTCAATAAAAGGAAACAGTTAATAGTTTGTGGTTTCATTCTTCTTGGAGAAGAAGAATCTGTGGTCCATTTAAAGGTATTTGAATAATGTCATGTGTGTTTGAGAGTGTGACTGTGGCAGTTTTGGTTCTGTCCCCTCTCAGTCCTACCTTATTACTGAGAGCCTCGATCTTATCCTGGTCCAGTTTATGCTGACGGTTGCTGGCCTCCATGGTGGTGGCAAACCTCTCCACCTCTCTGTTCAGCACACACACCACATTTTCAAACGTGCCTGATTTGACCTCCAGCTCCGTGCACCTGCGCCCCAGCTCGGCCACCTTGGTCTTCTCGCTGTGGAGCTGGAGCTCCAGCGCTGCTCCCACCGAGCTGGGCAAAGGTGTGAAAGAGGTGGACACAGAGAGGGTGGGAGCCAGAGTGGGTGGTGGGGGGAGAGGAGCTGAAGCAGGTGGACCGGGGGGACCGGAGCTGGAGGATGAAGAGGAGGCGGCGGCTCCCTGCACGGGAGGCCCAGAGGAGGTGGTGATGAGCTGGGAGACTCTGGCCTCGAGCTCCCTGAGGGACTGTTGGAGCTCCACCAGTTTGTGTCCGGCTACTTCCAGTCCCTGGGGCTGCAGGCCCTCCATGCTCACTTTCATGCCCATGATGTAGTGCAACAACAAATTGAGGTGCTCGTAGGCGTAGGCGCGCTCATGGTCGTGAATCTTCTCCTTCTCCACCTTTATAAAGGAAGTGACAAACTGGAGGTCAAAACTTTTGTACCCAAACAAATCCTTCTTGACTTCGGCAAGTCAGAAGACCAGCCCATAATTACATCTGCTCTTGATTTTACTGATACTGTCTATATACTGGCCTCTACCTCCATCTTTAAAGCCTCAGTACACTTTACTGTATTCTTAGAGAATCATTTCATCCCACATCATTGTGTCTTACATGAAAAGGTGGGATGGTTCTGCTTAGTAACCAGAAGCTCTACAGCAAATACAGTAATACAGTGTTTTATCATATGATCAAAATAATCATCAGTTGCCACCCTGCATGCTGGAGGTGTTTCTTCCACACATCTTCCAAAGAGCAGTGTTGAATATCAAAAATAATGTGATAGAATTATTTAGCCTTCAAATAAAAAAAGCCTATCTAACCCCCTCTTGGCGATAATTTCCATACAATCCTTCAAATGAACACATGTGTAAAGATATATAAAAATAATGTTGAGAAAATAATCCAGTTACTTACAGAAATGTCACATCCCACAACATGAAATCGACACGGAGTTCTGAATTTGCTGCAGAACTTAATATGGTCGACATACTGGAGAAAAAACACAAAAAACAAAAGGGCATTAGTGAAAAAGACAGCAAGGCATCTGATTCTATAGAAAATACATATCTGGTAACATTTCAACAACCCAGCAGGTTGATTTTAAAGATATTTCCATTATCCTAAAATACTTTTCAAACTAAATAAATGAAAAAATATCCTGTCTGCTGCAATTTTGAGACATGATCCTCATGACTGTGATTAGTTCCTGATTATTACTAATTCTTTTGTTTTTGCATTATTATGTGCTGATGAAATGAACTCTTCTGTTCATTATCTGTCTTTCTTATTTTTTCAAAATCTCCAAATAAAGTTTTCAAACTATACAATATGCTATATCCATCTTTTTATTCTGAAGTTTATAGAATAATATATGAGCATATGATCCCTCATTAATCTGTTTAATTTATATTTCTATCTTGTTTTATACGGTTGTAAACTGCATGTGAAAATAAAATAAATCTGATACCTGGATGGAAAGCAGAATCATAAATGGAAAACTTGGCAGTTATTATTTTTTATTCTGCAGTGGAGAAAACACATTTTAATGCACTGAATATTTTTGGTAAAGTCTTAAAGAACTGTGGAAATCTCCAGAACAGAAGGAAGAGGATTTATAAGACCTTCTAGGTTGTTCAGTCTGTATTTTTTTCGCTTGTGTCTCTCTGTGACTTGAGTGACAAAATATTTCTCTCGTCTACATGAGCTTCACAGAGATGACTCACCTTCTCTCTGGGTATTTTCTTCTTGGCGCAGCCTTCACAGATCATCGGGTACTTGGGACAGATCTCATCATGTGCCTGGGAAAAAAAAAAAAAAAAAACGAGTGACACACAAAGAGCTGCTGTGATGTACTCAGACATGACACGAGCGTCTTAAATCCAAATAAATAATTTCTAACCTTGATGTTTTTGAAGTGAAATGGCTCCTTGCAGTACTTGCAGTTGAGCGTTCTCTCCGGGCACTCTCGCTCATTATGGCGTTCTTGTTCGTTGAAGCGGATCCGTTCTTTGCAGGACGGGCAGGGGATGATCATGAACTCACACTTCCCCTCGTGGTTCAGCTGTAGGAAGGAGAGCTGAGGTTGAGCTGTTGTGGCAGACTTTACAATTTGGCCACTTCTGGATAAACTGTCTGCAGAACGTACACATTCATTCAAAGCAGTGTTTCCCATTCATAATCTAGATTGTTGCAGCTCGTCATATTCTACTTTGTCCGGCTAATTTCACAGTAAACCAATTTTTACATATAGAGATATATGTGTTTTGCTTGGTTGCTGCATTGTATAGCTGTTTGTAGCACTATCTGCAGAATGCTCACTTGCGATATCATCCGTAAAGTTTTTACCGTCTACAGTCAAACCTCATAGTTTCTGCTGCAGTTGTGTGCAATGCAGTTCTCTCTTGAGTCTGTGTCCCTGTCACTCAGAATCTGTTGCATGTGAGAAAGTGAAACAAATTTCTTGGCTCTGCCCATTTATTCTGATCTGCACAAACTTTTTATGGGTTCTTTCCTGACCCATAAGACATCCTTCCGCCAAGTGTTCTGGTAATCCTGCTACTAAGAGACAGATAAAACCTCCTTGGCGGAGGTTACAAAGGATCGACTACCTATCACACTAAAAATGTTCAGGCATAAGAAAGTCATGAAACTAGGTCTAAGGTCATCTCACCTCGTACTCTTTAATGCTGCCTTTCCAAGTGCAATTTTCATTGATACAAACAGCTGATAGGTTCTCAACTTCCCTACGAACAGCGTTGTCAGGAAAAGCCTGAAAAAACAAGAGAAAACAAACAGGATTTAGTTTCACACTGTATCTGTGCAATGTTTCCATTTCCATCCCTGTTTCCATTATATTAATTATTTATGTTGAGGAAATGTGTGGATTGAAATTGTATTTTTTTTTTTTCCTTCATAGTGAGTTTAGGGGTGAAATAAAAAAAAATAACAATCATGAGCACCAACATTTGTCCTGCAAGAGCTTTGTTATTAAATTATTATTATTGATCTGATAAACTAGACTTCAACATCAGAACTATGACTGCAGGAGTATGAGACGAGATCGTAGGTATGAAGCAGCACAGAGCAGTTCATTCTCATCCACTTAGTACCTGGAACCGTTTGGACATAAAGGGCTAAAAAAGAGGTACATTGATGTTTCAGATAATACTGCACAATATACTGTTTAATCTGTAAATTATACTTAACTACAGTTACTGAAGTAAAAATACAGTTTTAAGGTGTGTGTACTTTTCATATCATTTCATGGTTTGATAACCAGAGAGGTAAATAAATCAATTTAAAAAGCAAATATTAGAACAAAAATAATGCAAAGTCCAGTTTCAGAACTTTGTTTCTTTTTCTTCCATTAATCTCCTCACAAACACTTCAGTTGATCTTGTGACCATTTGAAAGGTTCAAAGGAAGAGCACTATGCAAAACTATACAAATACTCACTGGCCCTGACTCCACCCTGGACTAGCTCAACACACAGATCCTTAACAAACACGGTATTCATAGTGGAAGGCAAAGAAAGAATTTCTGTAGATATGATAATAAACGCTTTGAACCTTTGAACCTTGAAGTCTATAAAACTACCTTCATCTTGAGCCCCTACAACAGTAACATGCTGCTTAAACACTGATGCATAACAGTCTTGTTATATCATCTGCATTTTTGCTAAGGCCTGAGTTAGTGCTCTTTTTTCAACAACCAGTACTTTTTACTGATTGCACTGGTACTTGTACTCAGTATTTTTTCTACTAGTGGTTATGTATGATGAAAAGCTACAGTGTGAATGTGATGAAATCAGGCTCTGCATCATTCATAGATTTCAACCTGACAAAGGTCTCGTCACCGGTGGGACTGAAGTGACAAACATCTGAAATGATTATATATAGAAACAGCTGAGTGTCTGAGTCTGCATCAAAATGAAACCATCTTTGTTTGCCCGTGCATGTGCTTCTTTATTAGTGTCTGAGTTTCCTGACAGGAAATTGTCGTCTTAGAGCAGCAGTAGAGGAACAGAACCTCAGTGAGCAGCTGAAAAACCACAGCAGATCTGAGAAAGGCTCCACCATGTTAAATACATATGTGACACATTTTCAATGCAAAAATATATAAACTTCAAAACATTATCATAACTTGAATGCATATTGACAATAGAGCTGAAATGATTAGTGCATTCAAATAAAAAAAATCATGAAAGTAAAATTAAAAAGATTCTCCTGCTCCAGTTTTTCAGTTGTGAGGATTCCATACTTTTCTTGTTGTGATAATAAACTGAAGAATTTGTGTTCGATCAAAACAGAACATCTGCAGACTTAAGCTTGAGCTTTGGAAAACTTGGATCACAAATTTTTGCAATGTTCTCACCTCTTATAAACAATCAATGCAAAAGATTTGATCTAATACATTTGTTTTTTGATTAAAATACTACTGGAGCATTCATGGCACAATTCTGATGAATTCACTGATACAATCAAGAGACTCACTTTAATTAAAAAATCTAATTAGGAAAGATGATACTTTACTGTACTGGATAAAAATATGTTTATACTCACACATCCTTGTTTCAAAATGGACGTAGGGTCCTCAAAAATATCCTCTTTAATGCAGGCACTGCATTTCTGGGGTCCATTACTGCAATAAAACAACAACATGTACTGATAAACAACAAATTAGAAACATCAGGTAACAAAGGATGGAAAGTAACTAAGTACATTTACTCCAGTGTTGTACTTAAGCAAGTTCTTCAAGTTTATACTTCTTTCCCTCCACAGGTCAGAGGGAAATTGATTTCTGAATCAAATCTGTCCAATAACAGTAAAACAAACAGCAGTAAACCCAAACACCTTTTATCACTTTAACGAAATTTCTGAGGGCAACACTCTGCTCGGTAGTAGTAATGAACCTTATTCATACATATTTTTCTAGTTCTTTTTTTCTAGTTAATTCTTCAAGTGCAAAGTTTTGAGTTAAAGTAATTTTCTCTTCATCTTGTGGTAAAAAAATATAAAATGCCACTGTACAAGTTATTATTTTGAAAGCAGAGGGAAGAGTATAACAAGATGGCCCTTCAGTCTCAGGTCAATCTCAACTCCAGTAGCTTTCAAACGTGTTTAGTCCTCTTTCTCAAATCTCTTATCAACATTACACTTCGGCAGCTGCTCACCTGACTGTCCTGTTGAAGCAGTAGGAACAGAAGCGGTGTCCACACTGGGCCTGAAACGGTCGACGGAGTATGTTGTGGCAGCAGTTGCACAGGTGCTTGTCCTCCAGCTTGTTGCCCAGGATCTTCTTGGGGAACCCGGGCTTGTTGCTCTCCATGGACGAAGGAGGGGACGGTTCCTGTGCGGCCATGGTGTCTCTTCACACGTGGCACCTGGCAAACAGATGACAAGTCAAGAGCACAGGACATGTTAAAGACATTTTTTCATTCTGATACAGCAGGAAGAGAAGTGCTGGGTGAGAAATTAGCTGCAGTGAATATTTTGCTAACACTGTTTTTCACAGATTTTGGATTTTCCATTTACTGAAAACTTCCAGGAAAAAGGAAAGACATTGTTCTTAGTTCATTTCAAGAATATTCCAGGTCTAAGCAATTTGGAACAAATTCTATTAGGAAAATGGACAAACAAACATTTTATAAAGTTGGATGCAAAAGTCTGTGTAGCTCAGGCCCAATTTAAAAACCTGTGCAATCATGGGCATTGAATTGAGTTGAGATCTAGAGCGTAGGCCGTATAATTCAAATCATTTTGAAACGTTCAGTGACTCTGGAAGAGAGACCCTTCCCATCACGATAGAATCGTTTCATCACAGGATATCGGTGATCGCTCAGAACAACTTAGTATTGATTTGCAGGGACTCTTCCAACTAAGCCGGACTCAAACCATGTCAGCACAATGCCCCAGCAGCATCATCACAGCTCATCTGACCAAAACACTGTTTTCCACACCTCTTTCCAAAGTCTGTTCATGTCATGCACTTCTTCATGTTTTTTCCATACACTGAAGAACAAGATTTGTTTGTATAACGCCTCTCACTATGTTCCAAAGATGCTTTCTTAAAGTCACTAAGTCTAGGTCGAAGTCAATTCTTCGTGTATATAGGGGCTTGGTTGTGTAAATCCTTAAAAGTCATAAATACAATTTCAGCATCTATACGAAAACGAACAGAATGCGAATGTCCTGCAGGGAAAATAGGTTTTATGAAGCTACTTTTGGAAAAATGCCACAGAGCATAATTGGATGTTAACAGCGTGACTGTACTATGTAGTGCAGGTGTGAATCCATTAGGTTCCTCTACTCATTTATTCAGGTTTTTCCTTTGATTTGCCACATGACTGTGTACAAATGGTAAAATATGTAATGAAGTTCCCTTTATAAAGTGTTCAAAGTGGTGGCAGACCTTTTCAGAACTTTTACTCAGGTACAGTAGCAGCACCGAGGTGTAGAAACACAAGTTTAAGTTATGTATTTAAATTTCAACAACAGTATTATTCATTAATATGAATCTATATAGTAACTAGTCACTAAAGCAATGCATTGATGTGGTGGAGTAGGAGTAAATACTGTTGTACTACGAACTACTGCAATTATGAATGAAAAGGTTTAACTCTATTTAAGACATGGTCCCTCCACAAGACGAGGGAAGAAGAACTGAGGGCCTGACTCAGCAGATATTCTATTTCAGTGATGCAAATGTATCATTGATCAAAGTCTGTAGACAGAAAAAGAGCAAAATAATCCTGTCAGCCCTTAAGTCTATTCAAACAAAACATGCCTAACCATAAATGTTAAAGGGATCGATAATCAGTATAGCAGACACATATTGTGTGATTCAATTTCTGTGAACGAGTACTTTGCTCTTTGTCATGAAACATGTGGCAGTGTTTACATTCCTGTAGGGCTGCAGTTTAAATTGAATCCATTACACCTGCAGATTATTTTCCCGATCTATAAAATGTCATTACTTTACAAAGTCAAGTTAAGTTCACCCAATAGCTTGTTTTTATCCGATCAACAGCCCAGAAGCTAATGATGCTGAGTTTACTGTCACATACAAGCAGTAATTTAGAGGCTGGAACTAGTGAAGGTTAATATATAATAGTTGGGGTCCTCCAGGCAGCTGTTGGTGCCTCTGACAGCAGCGTCCAGCCTTTTCAACACGCTGTCAGCCATCAGACATGACTGTACCACGGGTGTAAAACCTGCTCCTGTTGTGATCATGGTTCCTCACAGGCCAGCTGACAGGCCCACACCCTTTGTTTACATTCCCACATTCATGGCTCCCTGTGGTTGACTTAGCACAAACTGGTGATGACAAAGATGATGATGATCACCGACTGCCTCGCTCTCCAGTCAAACAATAAACGCCCAGGGCTTTAATGACATTATATCACTTATATAAAATGAAGTTTCATATTGAACATGTGTATTACTTTCATTGTCAGGGTAAATATTTGCTATAGGTAAAGTATGATCAGCTGAATTTATGTCCGCACCACAAGTTAGTTTACTCACCAACATTTGTCATGAAGCCTGTGGCAGCTTTACACCTCTGTGGGGCCAAAACTAACGAGTACTTTCACCATCGATCATATCGTCTGATTTTTTTTTTTTTGATTAAATTGATCATAGAGTAAAAACCTAAGGATACTGTATCCAAAAGCTAAAGATGTTTAGTTTACTGTCACAGAAAAGCAGCAATTCAGGAGCTGGAACTAGTGAAGGTTGAAGTGGATGTAAATAATATATAGTATAATAGTTGGGGTCCTCCAGGCAGCTGCTGGAGCCTCTGACAGCAGCGTCCAGCCTTTTCAACACGCTGTCACCCATCAGACATGACTGTACCACGGGTGTAAAACCTGCTCCTGCTGTGATCATGGCTCCTCACAGGCCAGCTGACAGGCCCACACCCTTTGTTTACATTCCCACATTCATGGCACAAACTGATGATGATGGGGATGATCACCGGCTGCCTCGCTCTCCGGTCCAACAACACACATCCAAGCCTACCCGGTAACGCTGCTGACAACCCGCACATCCATTGTCTCCAGCCTCCTGCTCCTTCTTCCTTGTTGCTAAGCTATCAGCATCCTGGAGTCAGAAGTGGTACCCAGCGCCGCCACGCCCCTTCCAACCCTCCAGCCTGCCAGGGACCATTTGCTGGGGAAGCGTCTGCAGAAGCAGGTTCCATCACCAGCACCGGGAGTTCACACTTACCAGCGGTTCGGGTCTAAGCCGTCATCGCGTGCACGGGTCGTGGAATCACGTCTCCCGGTGGCACGTTGACGCTCGCGCACCGTGCGGGATGTTACACGCGCGTCTGCAGCCCGCTGACGGTGTTTGCTCCAGCCTCAGCCACATAATAGAGATGTGGTCCCCGAAAGCGACGGCTGTTATTGTCCAATATCGCCATTGCACTTTCAGACTGGGTGTTACGTCATGCAGGGGAGGGGGGGGCGTCGGTTGATAGGCAGACGAGGTGTGGGGGCGTGAATCTCATTGGTTCAAAATTCAGGAGTGGGCGGGGGCTTTGTTTGTGAGAGCACAATGAAGCTTCAGTTTAAAGCTTCAGTTTGTTTGCGATGCTGCTGCTTCTGTTTGCACGTGAAACTCACTGATTTACTCTGTGTTATATGAGAGGAGTTCAGATCCAAGGTTACTTTAACAGCACTATATAAAAATAAGTTACTGAAGACAGTAAACTAATACTAGAGCACAGTATTGTGGTTGTAATGACCATGAGGATAGCAGTAAGTGATATGAAAGTAGTACTGCACATATAGTGTTAGTAGAGAGATAATAATAAGAATTACAATGAAAATAATAATAATGATTTGACTATTAATATTATGATTATTATTTTTATGATTATCATTTCACACATTAAAGAATGGGTTAATAATCCTTCATGATAAATTAAGTTGTTAACTAAGTTGCAGTAATTTCATCTTTTTTTTACTGTAAGTGCTTCTGTAATACTACAACTGCTGCTATCGTGTGGACTTGAAGTGTGTTTTTGCACTCTGTCACTATTCCGGTTTGGACTACTCCCGTCCTATCCACTGTGTTGCCTTATGACTGCATACTATGTCGTACTCTGTACTATGTTTTGAGTACTTAATATGTTGCTTACTTATATGTTTTGTCTATGTATATGTTTACACTGGGGATCAGAGAGAAACAGCATTTCAATCCCGTCTATGTCCTGTACATATGGCAGAATGTAAAATACAATAATGAATGTTACTGAAAGATAAACAAACACTCGTACATTAAGATTTATTTACATAACATAAATATAATTTATTTGCAACGAGATTCAAACTAAAGAACATTAGAACAGCACAAGTTGACCTTTTCTGAAATGTTTGTAAAACCAGTCAAATACGACCTTTACACCTAGATACCCTAAAAACAAAATCCTACAGTTGAGGAAAAAAATCAAAGCGCTCCGATAAATGCTACACACAGGCTTCAAAATGTTGCTTCACTAACACTGGCAAACACTAACACGCTGCTTCAATGTCACCTCTTGCATAAAATAATCCTGAGTGGAAAGGGAGGATATTGCACAATTTAAATTGACGTTCACACCAGTTTGAGAAAACTTTCTGAATGAGCTGTCTGTGCTTTGGCATCAGATCTATTACCTAACCTGATCTACAGAGGCTGGTCTATGGTTGCTGTCTATAAAGATGGACGACATGACTGCTTCCCAATAGTGAAGCCAAAGCAGCTTGTTCGCCACCTGATGGGAGGCTGCAGTATAGATCATAAACCCTGCCTCCTCCATGTTAGCGGATGGGATACGGGCCAAACTAAAAAGTCAAAATTGTTTCTGTAATTTTAGGTAGTTCTTATCACACTGATGTTTTTCAAAGGTACATTTTTCACGCATGTTTGTTTTTAGTTTAGTTATTTCATGTTATTAAATGTGGTAAAAGGTCATGACTGACAGCTGAGACCGGCTTGTGATTGGTTGAGGCTGTGTATCAGCGGGGCCTCGTTACCACGGCTCCATTCCCTAAATCACTACCCCGCAGACTCTGGCTCCAAATGTGCAAGATGGTGGATTTCATATCTGAGATATTTTGGCTTAATTTCTGGATAGACCGAGGAAGTGGAAACACTTTCATCTTAATATACAGTTCTATGAGTTTGACCACATGTCTAATAAAAGATAAAGCCTCTGTGCAGACCCTCAGACAACGGTCTTCTTCAAGTCTCTTCAAGTAGCTTCCGCAGGTTTCTTTGAATCTAGGAAGAAAAAAATATACATGTATATTAACACCATATAAAATTACTCTTAACTACTGTGGAGACGTCCATATATACAACTCTCTTGCTGAGTTAGACGAGAAGGTGGATGCTGCACTCTAACCCAAATGCTAAATATGAAGCTACCACCAGCAGCTCAATAGGTTATCTTAGCATATTGACTGGAAACAGGGGGACAGCTAGCTTAGCTATATTCAGACAAAAAAAAATACACCTACTAGCAGCTCTAAAGCCCATTAATTAACATGTATATTGTTTGTTTCATGTGTACACAACAATACAATTAAAATTTAATAATTTGTGTTTACGTTTGGACTATTTCTTGGTTAAACAAATGACGTTAGACTGATTAAAAAGCTCATTTTCTAAAATGTTGAGTTATTCACTCTTAATTTATATTACTAAACTGATTTTGCGAGTTTGCCTCATCACATTTTTGTGAATAGCCATGTTTGATAGTGATCAACACTGTGTTCATTAGTCATGGGCCTTTTAGTCACAGATCACACCTACTTTGACTCAATGGTGCAATCACATTTCTGGAAATCTACAAAATACAATTGTAAGATTTTCTGATCATAAAATATCAACGACATTCTAGGGCAGTTTATTAAAATCAGACAAACCTTTTCTAGCCTGAACAGGTTGGTGGACAGTTCTCCATAGACCTCAGCATTCACTTCATCCTGGGACCTGTGGCTCACTGCATTTCTGCAAATAGATTTGCACTAAATCATAAACCAAACAATGTGTGATGTTGCACTAACCAGGTGACCTAAAGCAGTGTGAGGGCATTTGGGCATGTGATATAATCTGATGTCTGGAGCACAGCGCCCCACACTGAAATCTTCTGTGGAGTCAAACTCTTACTCGTTTCTGATGTGTTCCCCAATGGACACCAAGGAGTTCAGACGATGCTCGAGAGCCACAATCTTGAAAGCCATGTAACAGGAGGACAAGACGAGAACACTAACTCTGCTCACACACACAAACAGAGAGAGAGAGAGAGAGAGATGAACATTTCTCACAGAACACCCGCTGTTATGGAAATGGGAATCATCCTGTCAAGACAAACCGAGCTTCTCATATTCCACATAATGAAAGGCCACTCACAACACCAAATAGATCAGGAGGATGGCCTGTAGCGACTTGGGCTGAGTGGATTTCTCTTTGAGTGTGACTACTCGGGTTGGCTTGGCTGATCCTATAAATCATGAAGAAAATGAAAGAGAGAAAAATTATTTAGTATATGTCAGATGTACTAAAACTGCATTTCACATTTTAGAATGTAGTATAGGGTGCAATGATAAAGAAAAGTCCACATTTTGGGAAATGGCTCTGTCCCTAATGATATAACCGAAATCATGAGAGAATTGTAATACAATTTGTCAATAAGGGAACTGTCTTGTCTTGAGACTTGGTGAAAGGGTAGGACATGGGCCAAAGAGGAACATGTGAACTTTTTGAGAGGAGCTGATTGAGGGGGCATATCTTTTTATTTTTTTTTGACATTTGTGTGAATTCCTCCACAAATAAAACAGATATATTTAGGAAAAAAAGGCCCAGAGTGCTAATATCTACGAACAAGTGATATGGTGCAGATTTAGATAATGATCTGGATTAAGTGCATTAAAATATGTATTTTTATGTGGACAGTCCTGATGCTAAGCTAAGTTAAAAAAGCAAAAAGCACATCTTTAAACATACATAAAAAGTGAAAGATTCATCCATTCATTATTTTCGACATTTCCAATGATACTGAATTCTTTCTGGTGAGAAGTGAAACTCAAGACTACAGAGGCAGAAACAAAGCTTCCTTTGACTCAGACAGATGCAGTTGTTAAAGTACCGTTGTTGAGGGCAGCTCTGTGTTTTTGGCCCGGGGTCTGTAGGTGAATATCTGCGTGGACTGAAACCTCTCCGCTCTTCACCGCACTCAGAAATGAGTCTGGGAGGCCGCTGAAGTCTGCTCAAGTAAACAGAGGGGAACCCGTGACTGAAACTGCCACCTTGAGCCAGAGTAAACATTAACAGAAGTCCCAAACATCCTTACACATCAACATGTTCCCTGTGTGAGAAGGAAAAGGCTGGCTACTTATTATGAACGGCAGAAATAATAAGGGAGGGATCTGTTTTCCATGCCAACTCTCTTCACAATACCAAAAAGAGAAGCCTCTGTGGCTCAAATTTCACTTTGGCTGAAGCCACAGTGACAGTGGAAACCCTGAGCACATTCAGAGAGGAGAAAACTAAACGTGTACAATGGATTAACGTTAAGTAAATAGCAGCTTTGTAAAGGTGCGTTGACACAGAGGGCTGAGGATGGAGCACACACACACCAGTTATTTTGTCATAATCTGGAGTTTGAGAGTCGGAGCTGCTGCTCTCCATCATCTCCTGTCGTCTCTGCTGCACCACCCCATCCAGGTCAGAGAAGTCTCCGGAAAAATCCTGCAGGGAAAACCATACAGTAAAATGAATGCCACATACTGAGAGGCTATTGTATAACATGAGATTAAGGCATTTCTATAGATCTCTTATCACAGTGGAAAATCTTCTCATGTACAATGAATACATCCAGTGAAAACATTCCAGTAAAATGGACGGACAGACCCCTGACTGACCAGAGGAAGAGACGACGAGCAGCTGACTCTGAAGCTGTTTTCACAGGAAGACAGGATGGGGCTGTTACAAGTCTTCTCCACCTGCAGCCACAGGGAACACGTTTCAGTGTGCAGAATATACAACTGGAGCTGGGTGATGTGGCCAAAAATGATATCAAGATAAACAATTATCATATCAGTCGATATCACAATAATTATAATTATCACAATAAATGTTACATTATTATTTCAGATTTTACAAATCTTAGGCAGTACATGATGTTAGTGCTCAGTGGATGTTTGGGCTGTTTTAATGAAAACAAAACACACTGCTGTGTATGTGAAGGACCTATTAAACCTTTAGAATATTTCTATGGCCCATAAGACTTTCAGCATAAATCAGGTTTGGTTACTTCTTTGTGTCGACTATCTGCTCCTGGAATTAATCACAGTGATACCGGATTAAAGTGTGAGTCACTAGTTCATTCTATGTAGGAATTTATCAGCTAATATAAGAGTTTTGTAGCTATTATTTGACAAATATTCCCCCAGTGATTTTTCTTTATGGCCCACTTGCTATTGAAGTTTAATAACCCTGGCGCAGGTCTTGATTTGCAATACGGCATCAGATTTCACCCTTTTATAGCAGCACTTTAACACTCAATGGATTTATTGTGGATTGTGCTGCTTTATCATGTTCACATTCACTGTGTTGTTTTATGGATTTCATTTGAGATAGAGTATGATGGAGTATTGGGACCACACTGATGAGAAAAAGCTTTCTGAGATGTTGAGAATAAAGTTGTGATAATGCAAGAAAAAGCCATAATTCAATGAGAAAAAACTCCGTTTATTTGTTTTAGGAAATCCCGCGTACTCACTGGAGTTCCACTCCTACTGTTTTTGTTGAGTATGAAACCACTATAGACAGCGAGCAGATGTAACCTAACATTTCCTCCACTGAAGAGGCCATTTCCTCCAAGTCTCTCTGGTTCTTTCTTCAGAATACAGACGGATTCTTACTAAATATTCTTTAAGTCCTGATACTTAATGTGGAGCTGATGTGACAAAGGTTATTTGCAAAACTAATTCCTTAGTATAACTGAACATGATGCTCCACATTCCTCATTTGAATGCACGTGACAGGTCGATCTTCTGATATTCCCCCTTTGACGCCTAATATCTTGTAATATCTCATATTCTCTATTCTCTTAATATAACAAAATTTATTTTGATAATATTACATCTTTATTCTAGTAATATTAAATCTTTATTTTCTTTATATTATAACTTTATTTTGTAATAATACGACTTTATACTCGTACTAACTTTATTCTCGGAATATTATAACTTTATTTTTGCAATGTTATCACTTTATTCTGATTATATTACAACTTTCTTCTTGTAATATTTTGACTTAATCTCATCTAATTTCTGAGACAAGCACAAAGTTGTCTCATTTCCCTGTTCAGTCGCTGTTGATGTTTACTTTCATCCGAGCTCTAATGCGAAGATACTGAGTACCATAAAGATAAATGAGTGTTTTATATTAGATATCACTTACCTCTGGATGAACGCAGATGGATTTGAGCAGTTTGTAGGTGGTGTTTCGAGACAGGAAGGACACAAACACATGCTGGGAAAACAAAAGTTTACAATCACTTTCCTGTTCATATCAAATGGGATTAAAACTGTCTCCACAGTCTTCTTACCTGGTCACTTGTGGTTTCAATCACGAGGGCGTTTGGCACTAATAATGCTGTTTTGGTTTTTTTGATGAATGTCACAGACATCACTGGGATTGAAATCTGGGGAAAATATAATCAGGTAATTGTCACAGTGAGAGAATTCAGACATATACAACACGAGCTGGTGCTGAAGCCAAATGATGTTTCTAAGTCGTACCTTGGTGTCTCTGCCAAAGACTTTGGAGTGGAAGCAGATCCAGTTATCAGATACAAACATTTTGCCCTGATATAACATGTCTTTCTGCAAGGCACACGTGTAACCTGTGGACACACACAGAACCTCACATTAAGATTTGAACTCTGATCTAATCTTATTGAATTTCTGTGCTTTTCACATCAAAGTAAATATTTCCCCTCACACCTACTTTGTTTGAGCAACTCATCTTTGCTGACGTCCTTGAATAATTTGTGATAATGGGTATTTGTCTTCGATAACTGAAAGCAAAAACATTTTATCTGTTAAGATTTGACAAAAACATGTAAAATCCATCAAAGGTTTGGTGAAAACTCGTGTCCCTACCTGACTGGGCTGTTTCTTCCTTTCAAACTTGGTTTCAATGTCGCTCGTGCTCAGCATTGGTGAAAGCTGCTCCACAGGTTTCACTCTGACAAATAAACGGTCAGTGTTTGTGGTTCAGTAGCGTAGTAACAGAGGACAACATGCAACAGCAACTATAACAGCAACGGCTTCAGAGGAGTCATAGCTCGGGATAAAACATGAACGCTTGTTCTACTGATCCACACAGAATCCACGATCACATGTCCTTCATGTGACGCTGCACAGAGTCACCTGTGGTTATACAAGAGCTGCTTACACAGCAACAGCCGAATCTGTAAACAGGCCTTCAGTCATGCAGGTACCAAGTAGTTATGTGGGATTATAGAGAAAAACTCCACCTGAAGTCATTCTGAGAGGACCAACATCTGTAAATATTTATTATGTTTGGGTTATTTAATATATGTGTGTGTGTGTTCGTGTGTGTGTGTGTGGTCTGTTGACAAAACACAAAACCCGCACACACAGCTAAATCCTGAATGAGTCCTCAGCAGTTAAAACATTCTCAGCCACCTCACAGTCACACACATGATTTTCTCTAGGAGCTGATGCCTTGAGGAATTTGTCTGGTCACTTTACCCTGTGTGTACAGACATGTAATAATATGTGCAATGATTCTGTTAATCCACATTTACTTCAACTCCTTCTTACTTTGTCACGTTGGTATTTTAGATTGTATTTGTTACTTGTAAATTAAAAAGTCAGTGTTCACTTTTGTCTGCAAACTTGCTTGTTTCCTTTGTTGTATAAATTCATTTTTTTAATTGAACTGAACGATGAGGGAATTAAAAAAATGTGTGCAACAGAAACAATATTAGAAATCCACACGTAATTCTGCTGTACAGGCAAATGGCTAACCAACATAAGATATATTTCAAAGAGTCGAGGTTTAATTAGAATTTACATTCAATAATCTGCAGGGAATCCAGTGTATCTTTGCATATACAAATATTTAAATGTAGTATTGATAAAGCCTGCACCATCAACTAATCTGCTCATTCATTTCTTAATAGATTGATTCAATGTTTGGTGTAGTCACAGTGACCACATAGCTTTTGTCTATCCAACAGTTCAAAATCCTAATAAATAAACCAATATCCTAATTAATTCAATTTCCAAGATATTTGTATGCTATTATAATATTATAAATACATTTACACCAGATTCATGAGCAGTGAACTTTAATAAATAGTTTATAGCACAGACAAAATAATATAATGTATTTATTAAGTTTATTACATATTGTTTTGATGATGTCATGACATTTTGTTTTTGATTGTGGTTGTATTTGTGAGGTGTCCTTGAGTGTCTTGAAAGGCACATTATTATCATTATCATTATTAGTATTCGAAGTAGCAGTAGTAGTACCAGCAGCAGTAGTATTTCCCTACACTGATGAGCTGCATAAAGAGTAGAGGCTAGTGTTTAGGCAGATAATGAATGAGAATATAGTCGAACACACTTATGTGGGAGAAATTATAATTGCTGACAAATACTGCACATTGATAAAAACTTAGAAAAGCCATTATACCTTCAGAGCACAACATTATACTGTGTCAGAACTTCACTGCTCCTCAACAGAGTCAAGTGTTGGCAGTGTATTATATGATATTCCACAGAGGACAATATAACCTGCTGCACCTCAGACTGGCTGGTTTCCTCCTGCTCTCCGAGGGGTCTGACTCTGTGTCCACACACAGCTGGAGGTCTGCAGGTAACCTTCCTCTCCTCCTGTCCCTCCTCTCTCCTCCATTCTCCACCTCAGACCTGGACACATTGCAACACAAACACCGTTCACTTCTCTTCTCCCTCCTCCTGCGCAATGACTCACCTTGGAAACACACGCACACACATTGTCCAACTTGTTGTGACACATTCAATTTTGCAGGAGTGGAATGAAAACCCCCACACACCTCTCCGTGTAACAGCCAAAGCAGGTTATCATGCATTACTACAAGTTCATAGGAGAAGTTTTGACTGGTCTAATATGCAAATGTCTGGTTTTATCCAGTGCCACGTACGCATCCATTAAATTATATTTATCCCAACAGACACAATGCATTAGGCCTGTGTGGCCTCCTCTGTGGCCGCGGAGCAGACCAGGCCCTTCCTCTCCATCTCACCCACACTCACCGACTCCCCCGGGAGTCCCTGTTGAGGAGTTGCTCCGGTGTGGATAACGGGGTCAGAGGTCTGTCCGCCGGCTCGCTCATCTGTACCATCTGTTGGACACTTCATTTATATTGCACGGGTTCCCCCATCGGTCCCCACTGGCCCACCCTGCTCCACAGAAGAAAAAGCACAGGAGCTGCAGGAAGCTCGAACACGGAAAGTTTGGGAATCGTTCGTCGACGAGTCCGAGGGAGACAGAGGAGGAGCCGGGAAAAGGGGAGGGCGCACCAGGGAACAACATCAGGAACAAGAGGGCAGGAGCCGACCTCTGCTGGAGTTTACGAAGATTCAATCATGTTGCAAACTGTTCAGTGAAGTATCTCCCCGTGATAAAATAGGTCAAGTGGGGGAAACTTAATATCCCAAACACACAGTTATTACAAGGTTGGATTGTGCGTAAAATCTGTGCGTAAAAACCTCTCCACCGTAAAAATCTGAAATGAGCCGGTGTCTAGTTCACTCTGTTAAGCACTAAAGCTGCTGGTCTACTCCTTTAAAACTCACGGACCCTGAATCATGAAAAACTCAGTTACTATTTCAGCAGAGAGCCTTTTAGAAAGATGCCCAGCAGGGGGCAGCAGAGTCTCAGTGATGTATTGTGATTACATTTCAGGTGAGACCTTACCCTCAGGTGACCCTGAAATAAATAAATAAATGTTTAAGAAGCATTTTAATGCTGCAGCTGGTTGAAGTGGTTCATTTAGATATTGTACATTAATAGTAATACTACTAATAATAGTACTTTAAGTTTACAATACAATACACTAAAGTATTATGGAAAATAACAGAAAATGTAGAGTAAAGAAGAATATAATGTTAATTGATATAGTTAAGCAAATTCCCTGTTGAATTTAGTCCTGGAATTGTTTCGGGCTGGTTGGAAGCTGTTTATCATACATTGATATTTATATTATTCCAAAACATTAAGCATTCAGTATTTTACAACTATTTCCTCTTTCTTTATTTCAAACACTCTGAAAGGCATGTTTTTTTTAAATTAATGGCAGCACCACACTATCATCTTATCAAACACACCTCAGCAAAATCCATCCACTGTGGAGACATTTTAAATCAATTGAATTTAAAAGAAAGCTCTGTGGGTTTAAACATTGTTTGGGTCATCTGCTGGTTAAAAGTTTAACATCTGTATTATACATATTATATTTTTCAATAATAACTACAGCAGATGTTGAACATGACAGGAAGTTTGACCTCTGCCTGGAAACACCTCATGGTATTATAGAAGACCCAACACAATGAAACAATGAACCTCATCAGCCTTCCAGCAGGATCTGTTGTTGTCTCCATTTCTGTTCCCCGACCCCCAGGAGTCGCTGTCGACTCATTTAATGGAAACATTAGTCCAGAGGTTTGCAGAAGACTTGTCAGAGTTCATTAAGTGACCTGGAGACAAAGGCACAGCCAGCGACTGTGAGCCAGCAGCTAGTTAGCCTGTCATTAATCATGGCTGACAGGGAACGAGGGGTTAAAGGTGGGGAAGCTCTGTGAGGGATTTTATACAGATACTGGATTATTCATAGAGAAGGAAAGCAGGGAGACACGGAGATCATGTCTGTTTACTGTGCATTCACCAACTAAAACATGTACTTACATTACTTTTTCAAATACAAATTTCCAACAGTGACCTTTGTTTGATAGTGATACATAACAAAAAGCAAGTTTAGATGCATTATAAATAGTCTTCAAACTACTGGTGGAAATAGTTCAACATCTGATAAATCTCTCTTTCATGAGAACATCGATAACTGATAAAAATCATCACCTTTCAAAAACAATTCCTGGAAAGAAACCGTTGAACAGATACTTCATTTGGTACGGTTGACATTTATCCATGAAAGCTGAACATAAAAGTAGAAAAATAGTAAAAATGACTTGAAAGAATTTCTGTCAAAGAAATTATAACAACTAATTACAGAAAAGCCATTCTAAGAAACAATCGGGAAATTGAATGAAGTGGGTAATGCGTGTAGGCTAGTTCATAAAATTGTACTTTGAATATTTTAAGTTTATCATTGACATTCATATGGATTTCCATGAAAGAAATTACTACATTACTAATTTATTTTTGGGATTGGAAACTAAACTATTACCACCATCGTTCTCTCTGGGAAAATGATCCAGGAAATTTACCTGGAAATGAAACCATTTGATTAAAATGTTTAATTTGTAAAGAAACTATAGTTGTCAAATAAATAAGTTACTCCTGCAGTGGAGTAAAATGTGGTATTCATTTTGAGGTGCCAGGCTAACTTCTTCCTTGTGTTTCCAGTAGTTATGCTAATCTTATCTTCTCGCATCATATTTAGCGTTCAGACATAAGAATGACATCAATCATCTCTTCTAACCCTCAGCAAGAATCTACATAAGCATTATTCTGTAGCTGCTCCTTGAAACCGGGTACAAAGAGTTGATGATTAGATTACATCAAGCATTAGCTGATGCCTACTGCCAGTAAACCTGTGTGTGTGTGTGTGTGTGTGTGTCTGAGAAAGAGTGGGTCTCTTTCTGCTTCCTTTGCCTTCTGAGAAACATCTCCGTCTGTAGGCAGAAGCCCTTTCAGTGCCTGTCAGATATTCCACCACAGAAAGAC
This sequence comes from Paralichthys olivaceus, assembly GCF_024713975.1. NCBI lineage: Eukaryota > Metazoa > Chordata > Actinopteri > Pleuronectiformes > Paralichthyidae > Paralichthys > Paralichthys olivaceus. The sequence goes on from NC_091110.1 coordinate 6,017,594, forward strand.
AGAGAACAAGGAAGGCATAGAGAAAAAAAAGGAGGGGTGTGTGTGTGTGTGTGTGTGTGTGTGTGTGTGTGTGTGTGTGTGTGTATGTGTGTGTGTGAGTTTGAGAGAGGGAGAGGGAGAGCGAGTGCAAAAATGGTATTTGTGACGGGGGAAGATTGAAGTCCTGTTAAGTGCTCTGCTTGAAAGCATGTCTGGCCTCATTAGCTGTCAGTTGTAACAATACTGAACTGGCAGTGAAGACAGGTTGGAGTCTAGTGGTCATAAATCACTCCTCGACAGCTGCCTGACAAGCTGGGAACCAGTACAGAGGCACGGGGCACCTCCTCGGCCTCGACACTGCACAGACGCACACAGCCATGCACACACACACAGTAATCCAAGAAATCCTCGCTCCCTCCCTGTAATTACCTGGGAAATGTGGAAAATGTGTGATTCTGTACGAGGGAAACGGCTTTAATTTGGCGTCTGACTGCGTTCGTGTGTGCCAGTCGTCGTCTCCGGTGCACGTCTGTCTGTCCGTGGCTTTGTCCATGAGTCAAATGAGTAGTGGCTGCACTGACTTCACTGTAGGAGGGGGTGGTGATGGTGCAGAGTCAGGCCTGCAGGTCATTAATCATGGCCCCTGACATGCAGAGCAGGAGGCCAAGGCTCCCCTATGCATACAGCTGCCGGACCACACTCAATGCACATGGCGATGTGTTGACCCTGCCCCCCCCCCCCGCTCCTGACGCCTGTGGCTCTCATCTGTCCAACTCCCTCACTGTTTGTGTCAGTCATCTGTGCTGTCCTCCTCCTCCTTCTCCTGACCGACCGCAACACCCTTCATCCCGACTCTTCTTATCGTTGAATCTCTGCATTCACCACTTTTTACTTTTCATTTGACCCACAGCGCAATTTTCAGCCTCGTTAGCAACATGGCTGCAGGGTTGTCAGGCAGTTGTCATCACTTGTTTTCAGACCAACATTTCTAATCAGCTACAGGATTGGGGGTATTCTCATGAAGGTTTTATATAGATATTCATGGTTCCTAGATGATGTATCCTAATGGGGATTCCCATTCACTATACTGCCACCACGAGGCTGACATTTGACATTCATGTTCCCCTTTGGATGGATTGTGGTAAGTTTGGTGATCCCCTGACAACGTCGTCGTCATCATCATCATCGTCGTCATCATCATCATCATCATCAGGGTAAAACCACAGATATAACGATGAAGACAACACGTCTTCACTTCCCCTCACTATCCAAAAATAAAGTCAAAATATCCTGGATACTAGCGCTGCCATTTTGAGCATTCGGACCCAGGATAATTCATTTGGAAATGAATAATCAATAATGAAATCTTTCAATAGTAATTTGTTCTTCAAATATTTGCAGGTCCCAGCTCCACACGAGAGATGATGTTGTGCCTTTCTCTTTGCAAATGTAATATTTTTGGTTTTGTGACTGTTTGTTGGACCAAACACTCAAATTGAAGTCTCTAGGAACTTCATGTGCATGTTTCATTATTTTGTAACTCTTAATCTATGAAATAAAGTGGATTACATGAAAATTTGGGGAAATCTGGGTATATTGATGGATAATGAAAATAGTTTTACAAAACAAAAACAAAAGGTCAATTTTCAAGCTTTTTCTCATGATCCCTAATCTGGAAAAAAGCTAGTTAGTGGACTCTGAGTGAAGATTATTTTATCAAACTATTTTCTCAAGGAGATGAATGAATCTTCACCCTTAAAATTATCGCTGAAACTCTCCCTCATTTGTGCTTCATCTCCACATTCCCATTTTTAGATGTCACGCTCCAGCAAACAGAGACGCCGTCCTCCACGTCCAAATACCCAAAGATACTAAAATGAGAAGAGCTGATGTGCCATCTCGCTCTTCGTTCCCAGCCGCTGACATCACATCACCCAGACCCGCAGCTGCTTGCACATAATGATGAAAGCCAGTCAGGCTGCGAGACACTGAAACACTGTTTCATCATTCACAGCTACTAAATCACGCGTCCAGGCACAAGACATCTGTTGAAAGCTGATTCCTTATCGGCCTTCCAGCGTGATTTGGGGAACATCTGGAGTTTCTGAGGACTTTGGCAGCATGTGGGCTGGAAAACTCACAAAGACAGCTAATTTTCTAGAAACGTGTTGACACTTACACTGTAGAACAGGTGACTACTGCCGCAGAAAATGTGTTCACGGCGAACGCGGTGCACATGAAGGAAACCAGAAAAAACATATCTGAGATCTCCTTTCATAAGAAACTGACATTTTTAAAATTACAGGAAACAGTTTTCATTTTTACCCTAACATGGGGCGTATAAATGTATTCGTTTTGAAAGTGACTCACATCATAGGCACTGTTGTTAAACCTTTTCATTCTGGCTCAGTGAGAATGGGGCTGACTTATTGTTTTTGAATGTATAGGTAGGATAGTAAGCCAAATTGAGAGAGAGAGTGGAAGACACAGAGGCCAGTGTCAGAATCTAACTGCAGCAGGAGGTCTCCTTGTTTTCATGTTGATTCTTAGAAGAAATATCTGTTGATGATCGGGGGAATTTCATCTTTATTGATCGTGTGAAATGGGGAGAGAATAATGTAAAATACTGCTACTAAAATAAAATGTTTTATGCTGAAATACTTTTGTTGTTCTTTTGTTGTTCTTTCCCCATAACCTTTTTAAAGCTTTCCACATTTTTTGATGACTGATTCAACACACACACACACACATACACACACACACACACACACACACACACACACTCACACACACACTGCTGAACAAACACATCCTGTCTGATCTGAGTTAGTGGCAGAGATCAGGTCTGGTTGTTAGACTAAACAACAGAATTTGAGTGGATTTGCTCTCCCTCATTAATCATCCTGACAGCTTGAAAAACAACATTTCCTCCTTAATGACTGTATTTGAGTAATCACGTCTGCTTATTTCCATGCAGGCATCTCATTCTGCTGCATGCTCCCTCTCTCCCTCTCTCTTTTTGTGTTGCCGTCCCTGTATGTGTATTTTGGAGCCCTTTTCTGACCTCCCAAGTCTGTGGCGTGGCGTCTGCTCAGGGTCACGCCGGCCAATTACAGCCGGTTACATTCATGAAGAGGGTGAAAAACCACGACCAATGAGAAAATATGACCATGAGGATCCAGATGCGGAAAAGGGAGAGGATGGTGTCACCCCCCTGCATGTGGCTAACCCACCAGCGCCCGCTGGCCTCCAGGCCTCCGCTACGTTGCTGCCAAAGCACGTTTTTCCGCTAAGCATCGGGCCTGTGATGCATGAGAGCTGACAACTGAGCTAGGAGAGCCTGAGAGCGCTGCCAGATCAAAACCAGCTGGGGCCATGCATATTAGCAGCAAAACCATAATTGCATTTGCCCTTTTGTACACCGCTAAACTCCCCCTGTCGACATTTTTTTTTTCTCCAACAGACACGAGGAAAGAGACGTGGGATAGATCTCCCAAGTTCCCTTTTTAGAAACAGAAATACCTGCTCAAGTGCAGGTTAAGTTATTGCTTTGTGTGTAATTGAAGATACGAGCGCTGTAGTGGATCAGCTTGGTTTTACAGTGGTTTTGTGGAGTGTTTTTTCTGAAAGCGAGAAAAAGTGCATTTTCAACATTTCTCCCGTCGGACTGTGGGTGGATGTAAGTGATGGGTTTATGCCGGTTTAGAAACATCAGTATAGCATGGCTGACATCTGTGTCCTCTTTATTTTTGGACCACTTGAAAAGCCCTTATAGTGGGATGATGGATGAAGTGATAAAGTTGGAGGGGAGACAAAATGAAAGCAGAGGAGTCCGTTTCTGGGAAACGGTCCATGATCTGTAATTCACAGACAATTCAGAGAGAGCACGGCAGATGTTCATAATTTGTGACTTCGCTTAATGGTTTTAATGCAAGAAACAATTTTACTGCCTGTGAGGACAAAAGGAACGAGTCCAAAAACACTAAACCTCCTTACAGCGCAGAGTGGCCACTGGAAAAAAATACCCTTAGGCGTCTTTTCCCTCAAACCTCACTCGATTCCACCCTCTTCTTTATCCGGCCTCTTTGAGCTGGTTTACGCTGATAGAGAGATTAAAGACTTGTCATGTAATGAAGGAGCAGCCCCGCAGTCTGTCACCATTAATCACCGGAGCTGTCAAGCCGCATCCAGGACTCACTCAGACCAACCAGGCAGTCAGCCCTCACCTCCAAGACCAATACCCACAGCCTTTTTATATATTACAGTGAAATATGTCCGCCACACTCTGGCTGTAATTTAGAGTGCTATATAAAAAGGGGGCTGTGGTAACCACGAGTTGTTATGTGAAGGATGAATCCCCCGGTCGACTTGAAGAGAATGTGGGTGGGAAGAGTGGATGAGTAACCTCCCCTAAAACTAAAGATGATTGTCTTGTGACAAACCAAATACTGGCTCTAGAGAAGACCTTTTATGATTTCATGTTCCCTGAAGGTTCCCTCTACACACTTGGAAGGAGTCACTGGGGCCATAGGTATTGAGTTGAGTGCAATATCGAACTTCGCCACTAGATGCCACTACATCCCACACAGTGAACCTTTAATTAAACGTAAAGTTTTCATTTGTCATCCCGATTCAACACTGTACTTCACTTCCTCGTGACAGTGAACACAGCTGACTGGAAAAACCCTGAAAAGCAAATGAACAACAAATGATCAAGAATGATTGGAAAGCAGCAAACCCATTTCCTCCACTTAATAAACTAAGTGTGTCTGCGTGTGTGTGTTTCTGGGACATATTGGCAACATGAAACCTCCAGAGTGGGCCTATAGGATCTGGTGCCCTCCTGCCGAACTTGGACACCCCACAACAGCATCTCGGAGCGATGAAACAGGAGCACTTTCTCTTGTTACAGCGGGGACGGGCTGTTTTGACCCCTGTGGGTCCCTTGTCAGAGTTGTGAGTGACCAGCTTGGGTTATCTATACTCCGCCAAGGGTGTCGTAGTGTCATGTTGCGAGGAAATGGCATATTACCGCTGCCAATCATGCGGTAGCCATGGTAACCTGAGCGACTTGTCAGAAGGACTTCGTCTTGAACGCACAGGGTAAGCAGCACTTTAGCTCTGATGCTTATCATGATCCTACTGTGTGTTTACCTGATGCTGTGGATGGCTGCCTCTCTGTGCTGGTTCGTATTGCTGTGCCTTATTTTAGGGGTAATACTCACTGTGGCATATTTTCAGTTTCATTTTTCTATTCATGCTCTTTGCAGAACTTGCTTTACCTTTCTTTAAATATTTATACTGACTATGTTCATGATTATGCACACTAATGCAAATTAAATTTGACTTTTCCATTCTGCCTCTGCATCCGTCTTTTTCTTCAATAACTCTAAATCCATTACATTCGGATGCTGTTGCTTTAAGGTGACACTGCTTTCACTGCAGAACACAGGAATGTGAGCCGTATCCCTCTGGTCTGCTTACAATCTCACTGTCGACACGGTGAAAAATTAGCGGAAGTAAAGCACACCCCGAGTCATCAATCATGTGATTCTTTCACCGTAAAAATAGAGTGCTGTACAGATCCACTCACTGCTAAAACCTCTCTGACATGTTTACTGACAAATGTTTACGTCTCCCTTTCACTATTTCAACACGTTCCCCCCCCCGAAAGATAGAGAGACGTCGACTGCCAGAGCTGGTTTGAGAGCTCAGACTGATTCAAAGACATTTTGTGGTGAACTAAATATTTATCTGATCTGAATCAGATATAGGTGGAGAGGAACCACCACATCCTATACGTTGAGAAAAGATTAAATTCAAACTATATTATTAGATTGAAAGAGATTAGACTTAAAATCATGATGGAACTATGAGCAAAAACATTTAAAAAATGGCATCAGAAATAATGTGTCAGTTAACTGACAAAATAGAAGCAGAAGACTCTGTGTGTCATAATGAATCTATTATTATGAATATTATTTTATACTATACTGTGTACTATACCAGTTATTTGTTCATTGTTTTTATCTATTTACATTTTTTCTTAATTTTATTTCTGATTACCGTTTGTTTTTTAGCTTTGCAAAACAAACACACACAGATTGAATCACAACTTTTGGTGATAAATATACATATTTATATCTCATAGAAAGTGTATAGCAACAGAAAAATAATAAATTAATAACAATGACATATTGATATTTGTCCACTTGATGATGACTATAGCTCCCATCATGATTTTTAAGTTTATTGTGTAAGTTCAGTGTCACCACAGCCAACAGTGGGCTCCTCTGGCCTGAACATGTGACAAGCAACAGATGTTTGCTGTAGATTCTGATTCAGACTCCTCCGTCTGGTGAAGAACAGACAAACTCAGAAATGAAGACAAGAGAAGATACATATTCAGTGTGATTTATTTAACAAAATATGACCTCCGCTTTCACTGGATGCCACCACAGGGTGCCCCATTGCTTTTTTACAAAAAATATCACATCTCATATTTTTTTTTGATTTGCTGTGAAAATAAAGAAATGAAAACAGCTGAGGATTGCAGGGAGAAGAAAGAAAGAAAGAGAGAGAGAGAGCGTGAGAGAGAGATGTGATTTCAACATTCATTCTGGAGCGTTAAGACACGATATATTCAACACCCATCATCTGGCCTCCCACATGTTTGCTCAGAGGACTGTAAGATGAGAATAGATTTATATGGTAAACATGAAAGCTAGATTCCCGGTATTAAATAAATACAACTTCTCAGGAGGGATAAAAAAAAAGAAACACGAGGAACCAAAAAGAAAATCATCAGAAACCGTGGAGCTGGATAAACACTCACGTGTGTCTGCTGTGTTGAGCGTACATGCATCTCTTGCAGGGTGGACGGTGACTGGTGCCAGATGAACATGAGCTAATTGCCACCCCCTGCCGCACAACATTTTTCTGCTCTAAATCATCGTCATTTGCTGTGAGAGCCCTGAACATCCAGGAGCTATTACTCAGCGTCCAACTATCAATTTGCAGAGCCCAAGGGGCGGAAGAAGTCACCTGTGGGGCAGTCCAGTCTGGTGCAAAAGTATCCGAGCAATGTGCAGACATGCAAGAGCCACGTGTGTCCTCTGTTCCTTAGGGGTAGAGCCTGATTGGAAATACCAAACCTCAGATATAATGTGTAAAGAAAGTGTGAAGATGCTCTCAAGTCAAAATCCAGGACTTGCTCTTTCATCCTAGTTCCACTTAAATCCAGTCTGAAGTCACAAGAAGCAGCAACTTGCTGCATTAAAGTACTGACTAAGTTATACTTTGACATCTTGGTAAATGCACTCATCGGTTCTGTGGCAGAGAATAAGATGAGCAGAATGAATCCAAAGTCAGGCCTCGACAGTAAATACAAAGCTACAGGCAGCGGCTGGTGAGTTTAGGTTGGTGCAAAGGTCTGGATCTGTCTCACTACAGTTCGGGTACAAATTAACTCTAGAGAAGCAACAATGAGTTGATTTACCGATTAGTTGTTGTAGTTGATTTTTCCTTTAAATTTCCACTTATAGAATAAGTGATGAGCCAATTGATGAATAACATAATCTGCAGATTAATAATTAATGACAAATATTTAGTTGGAGTCGTTTTACGAGGGGCTTTATGTGAGCCCATCTTGTCGCCTGGAAAAACTGCAAACTGTAGTTTTTCATGCCTACATTTGTTTCTTTTACATGCTCAAAAATGCAACTCAACTGAGCTTTAGAGGAACTCAGAGGTGGATAATGCTAGCTAGCCGTTTCCCCCTGTTTCCAGTGTCTGTGCTAAGCTAAGCTTACTGGTTGCTGATTGTAGCCTTCTTTTATGTAGAAGCAATTTTCTAATCCAACTCTCCACCAGAAAGCTAATAAGCACATTTTCCAAATTGTCAAACTATTCCTCTGATTCCTCAGATGGAGTATCACTGGTATCCCAGTGCAGATGCAGATCCAAGTCTTTGACTGTAGAGAGCGTAATGTGGGTAGTACGGGCCTGTGGTGGGCAGAGAGTGCAGGGAGATGGAGGGGGGACCAGGGGGCAGGTGGACCTTACTGTAGGGGTGATAGCGAGCTAAACCCAGACTCGGAGGAGCCCTGAGCGATAGGGAGCTGGGCATGGAGCCTGGACTGCTCTGCTGGGGGAGGTGGAGGTGGCAGGAGGCAGGTCCAGAGGAGGAAACAGAGAGCAGCTTACTGTCCATTCCTACAGAGAGCGCCGTGTGTGTGCGGAGGTGAGCCAGGAGCTCATCTGAAGTGGTGAAGCGTTTGTCGCATGGCCCCCCAGCTGAGACCCAGTTACAGGCATGAGGCAGGGGGTCATTGGGGAGCATGAAGCCATACGTGTAGAGTGGATGGGAGAGGGAGGAGGACGCGCTGGATGACAGGGAGCTTTGGTGGAGGGAGTGGAGTGGGTGGGAGGGATACACCAATGGGAAGCTTGATTTGAGAGTGGAGGAAGGGTCGTGGATGCAGGAGTTGCAGTTGCTTCCGCCAAGATGGGACATACTGGGGTAGCTTAGACAGTAGGGGTCCCTGCATAAACTTTGCATGAGGGAAGGAGGGGAGGAACCTGTGAGAGGGCTGGAGCTCGGGTGCTTTCCCATGCTCCCAACACTGAGGCTGGACTTTGTTGGGTCCAGCCCAGGAACAAACTGTGACGGGTAGCCTGCATACGCCCCCACTACAGATCCATGGTAGCCCATGTTGGAAGAGGGCAGGGGGAAGAGTGGTTGGCTTGTCTTGTAAGGGGAAATGGGTGTAATATGTCCAGAGCTGAGGTTAGGCTGGGCAGACTCTGCTTTACCTCCGTCATGGTTGGAACCATCAGAGCTGCCATTACTGCAGTTTGTGCTGGCTCGAACGTGGCTGGAGTTCGCATGGTGTGGACTGTCTGAGCCGGCCTTGTTTACATCAGCATCTTTTTTGGGAGGATTATTATTGCTGCTGCTCGTGCTGGAGGGACTGCCCCGCTCATGTGCAGCTTCGCTATTGGGCGTCTGAGAGTGTGACGTGGGCTGTCCACCAGGGGACTGGCTCTGTTTCTGAGGCTGCTGCTGTTGCTGAGCTTGTCCTGATGGGGAGCCGCTGCTGGCTCTCGAACCTGGTGAGGCAGCGTGGGGAGGGTAGGACTGCTGACCACTGGTTGAGTTTCCATTAGTGGTAGCATTATTGCTGGGCACTCTGAACCCAACTTTATCACTGCTGCTGGTGACTCCGTCCCTGCGACTATCCCCGCTGCCTTTGTTGTAGGGCTTGAAGCTGGATTTGTCTTCCAGAGAGGGGCGACGCTCCCTGAGCTTCAGGATGGAGATGGACGAGCGGCTGCTGGGCTCCTTGTCCCCCTGGCTGCAGGAGGAGCCCAGCTTGGAGGAAGATGGAGGGTCTGATTTACCGATCTGAGAACAGGTCTGCGCCAGCAGGGCCAATGGGCTCTTCTTGGCATCCAGCTACAACAAAAATAGATTTGATTAGCTATTTCTTTTACTTTATTCTGTCCAGATACATTTTTTCTTTCTTGCAAAAAAACAACCTACAAACCAAATAGCAGAATTCCTCTGTGTTGATGTGTAGGTCTGCAAACTTAAGAGCTGCACCTATTAATTACCATATTGAATAATTCAATCATTATTATTCCAATCAAGAATTTTGTCAGTAAATTCTAAATTCAAAATAGTAAAAAGAATAAATGTCCAAATTATTCCCCTAAATCCAAGAATATGTGTCCAAATTTGTTCTTAGAGCTGAAACAGTTAATCAATAAATCACTTAGTCGATCAACAATTAAATAATTGACAATTATTTTAATTGAGTCATCCTTCATTAAGCATGAACAATATGAAAAATACGAATTATTATCCAAACATAGCTTCTCAAATTAAAGGATTTGCTGTTCATTCTTGTCATTTATCAATTTAAATTGAGTGTTTATAAAAACAAACAAGAACTGATATTTTTTCGACATTTCACAAAATAAATAATGAATCAAGATACAAAATATGTAGATGAGTGGATAATGAAAATAAGCTGCAACCATACCTTTACATTTAATCATCCTAGATGATACAGAACAACAGCAAACCCTCACATTTAGGCTAATGATCTATTATCGAAAAAGTTGCTTATTCATTTTCAGTTGTAATCATGCATATAGACTTTCAGGGCTAATAAGAAAGTATAATTAAGATCTAGGAGTTGGGTTATTATGATTGTTCATATGATTATGAAGACCAGATTTTATATAACTTTACGTTAATGACACAAGACAAGGTCATGGTAAGAATGTGTTTGTTGCTTTGCCAAACAGATAATTATTTAATTACTTAATTACTCAGGTCAAAATTGAATGTGGAATCAAATATATAAATAGTTAGTCATACATTTATGGCTATTTATACACAGGACATGTCTCCACTGCTGGGGAATTTAGATTTATGTTCCTCTGTTTCCATAACTGATGTCAGGACTTTAAGACCTGTATCTGGATATCTTCACCACTTCTCTGAGCTCAGGGGAAATGTGGTGCAAAGGTGGACAGGATAAAAGTAGCAACACGGTGTAAGAGACAGCAAATACCTCGATGCTGACTGGTGCGGACGTCAGAGGCTGTAAATATTCCGGGTGCAGCAAGTGTCCAGTGTGCGCAGTCAACATGTTGAGGACTCGGATAGGAAGCCGCTTCGACTGACGGAGTGGGTCCAGAGGGGTCAACAGAGAGACCACTGCACCGGGACGTGGGTCTCTTCTGTCGGGGGTCTCACTGAGCACGATCCGCTTACTGACAAGAGATGATCCAGGAGGGAGATATTTCATTGGGGAGAGGGCGCTGCGCTTTTTTGGGGGGGACCGTGCGTCACGCTACTACTTGTTCGTCCAAGATAAACAGAGTTCAAATGTTAATGTTGTTGCTGTAATCCACGCAGACACAAGACATGTCCCCGAGGAAGAAAAAAACACAGCTGGACGTCCTTAAATGTCCCGGAGGACGGAGAAGCCTCTCAATTCCGGTGCGTCTTCATCTCCCACACGGATCCTACTCCAATTAATTGTCTTCAAACAAAAACAAGAATAAAGAGAAAAAGAAAAATCCACCGTGTGAATTGCAGCGTGTAAAACAAGCGGACACTGTGTCCTTTCTGAAGAGACACATAAAACACCAGCACTTCACAGAGAGTCCTGAGACTGTTGCGCGCAAACGTCCCAGTGCGTGTCTCCGGTCCGGACCTCAGCAGCTCACTGACTCCGCAGAGGAACAGGCTCAGTGTGTCCGCTGGGTGGCCGCATCCATAATGACATGGGCGGGGAGGACGTGCGTAAAAGGCGGGGCCACGCTCTCCTTACACCCACCCCTGTCATATAGTGTATAGTATATACTATAACCTGATATGAGAACTCATAACCCATGCTGCTTTCTGCTGATGATACATTTTCTAAACGTGTTTATCAGAAAAAAAGTGCAGCTACATGTGCAACTTTATATTGCATTAAGATGTAGGCTTCTTATAAAACCTGTGTTGAATGATTTTTTGGGGGACAAATGGGGCCAGCAAAACAAGCTGTTAACTAGACTGGCATTGAGTAGCTTGAGTAACTCCGCCAAGGCCCAAGAGTCCCCTAATGAAACACATTTGAATTCACTAGATCTGGATTTTTATGAGGATCTGCATGAAATCTAAGAAACTCACAAACATCAGACTCCTAAACATGCCCGCTTTTTTTATCTTTGAATTTTCCTCAGAGAAATCAAGGGAAATGTGGAAAAAATGACCTCAGTGTTTAAGAAAGTGAAAAAGAGTCCTGGATTCGCAGCCTGATCTGGATCCACATTCCTTGACACCAAGTTTCATGGAAATCAGTAGTTCTGCATAATCCTGCATACTAACAAACAAACAAACAAACAAACTAACTAACTAACTAACTAAGAAAGAAAGAAAGAAAGAAACAAACTAACTAACTAACTAACTAAGAAAGAAACAAACTAACTAACTAACACAGATTAAAACATAACCTTCTTTAGCAGAGGTAAAAACTCTGACATACATCACAATCTTTGCAAAACACGGACCAGAGAGTGTAAAGACTGACAACATTACAAGACCCAATGTAAAGCCAACGCTTCTCGATCGCCCCCTGGTGGCTGGCTGCAGTATAGATCATAAATCTTAATGTTAGTGGATGGGACATAGACATGCACTAACATATATATTTTTCTCAAATATGGTATCTGTCATTTACATTAGTTCTTATCATAATGATGTATGTTCAATCATTTAAGTTTCATTTAAAATAGTTATTACAGTTAAGAGAGATGGTCTCACAATGGGTCGAGCCTGTGTATCAGCAGGACCATTTGTATCTGATACATCATTACTGTAGAAGCGGAGATGCATCATCCATCTTTATATACAGTCTTTGACACTGACATACAATTGTGATGTTGATCCAATAAACAGTCAATACCAAACAATACAAAGGCCAGGATCACTTATATACTGTATATATACTGATACTATATCAAAGCAGCTAATAGACAATCTAAGGAAGATTCATATTTTATATGTTAGGGTAAATACATTATTGAAAGGCTAGTTTAAAACATCTTAATGACCAATGCCAAACAATAGATATTTCCTTTATATTCAGTCTGGTAATTACTTGCCACATGCCTGTTTAAAGTCAAACAGGGTCTGTCAGTAAGTCTGCCACTTTTGGTCGTGAAGAGTTCATTCTCATTTTGACCCTTGACCCTCTGCTGCTTTATTGAGGTATCAGTAAACTATGCTAATAAATAAAAATGGAGGTAGACACTAGTGAGTAAGGCCGTGACACTGAGGCGCGTGAGAAGCAGTGGATGGACTCAACTTAACATCACAGGATGTTGTAAACAATGACTCAGAGAGAAAATAGGACTTTACAGGAGTTTGGGGGTTTAGCAACAAAGAAGCTACAGTGAAAATGATCAGTGGACCACAAATCATGAGGTTCAATCTCAGAGTGCAGTTTTATGATGTTGAACATCAAATATTTCACGTATGACCATGCAGTGCACCCAAAGGGTGGTCTAAATGAATCCACCCAATTATGAATATGTGAAAAACCAAACTTTGATAGGATTATAAAATTTTCATCGCATGAAAGATAGATCTAAGGCATGAGCAGGAACTTTCACAAACCAACAACTTCACAGAGAGGGATACTGTGAGAGGACTGGGATGTGAGCCTTATTAAAACTAAAAAACATACTCTTTTGCAATGATGCAGAAACCACAGTGAGTCAGCAGAGAGAATCAGTCATCGGGTCACACGAGTCATCCTTCACTCTGTTGTCAACAAGCAGATGCAGGGCAAACACTAAAATGTGTTTACTAGTCCAGATGCTTGTACTTCATAGCTCAGAGAGTTTGGAACTCTGAGACCTGCATGGAAATTTGTAGTCCTCTGAGTCATAACTCAGCAAAATATGAACTCACATGCATGATATACAAATTCTTAGATTCTATGTGACAGTAAACTTCCCGGGGATATCCATCAAGAATACGCTTAGGCTCAGAAATTGTGGATTCATTTGGTTAAAGCCTTGTTCACACTACATGATTTTTCGAATAGGTTTCTAGAAGGGTATATATCTTGACAAATTGGTGGCAATTACAGCCAATCAGAGTGCAGGAGGGGGTGAATATCATGCTGACACATCACCTCTTGTTTGACCCCCTGTCAAACAAGAGGTGATGTGAAGACTAATTAACTCCATGGCAACATTATACTTCCTGTACCCAAAATTATGGGAATTGTAGTTTCAGGTATGATAAAACAGATTCACTGCCAACCATCCAGCAGTGGCTGAGATATTTTGGTCTGGACCAAACCGTATACTGACCGACATCTCCATCCCTGAGGTCATGCCACTAGTGTGACTAAAAATACCAAAATACAGTGTAAGAATAGTCTTGGATTTCTCTAAACAAACACATTCAGGCTTCTACCTTTGAAAGGAGTTTCTTGAGGTCATTGCAGTTTCCAGTGAATCAGAGTTGAACTTGTCTCTGTAGCTTTTCCAGACAACTTTTAATGTGATGTCACAGCTTGTGTTTGGTGTTAATTTAACGTTTAAACAGGGCAGGGATTTCCAACATTTTAATCAAACCATATCCAGTGTGTGTAATGTGCAGCTACATGATGAGTGGAGTTAAGCAGCAGAAGATCTGGTGAAAGAGGAACAGATATTGTAGTTACATATGTCAAATTGTGTGACCTACGTTATTTCACATAAATCTGCTTCCACATTGCATATATATACAAAGCAGGGTGTTGTTTCGTGCTTTACACTGAAAGTGACTGGACAAAGCAGAAAAGAAAGAAAGGTAGTTGACAGATGAACAAACAGGACATGTCACATATTTCCTCAATGCTAAATTCAAAACCTTCGCAAGTTCACTAACCTGTTTGTAAAGGTGTCCAACACTGAGTTGTGAAGAAAATATTTCCCCTGTGACATTTAGGTACTATTCTCATGCAGCCGTCGTTCAGATTCAAGGCTTTTATGAATGTAGTTTCATTATTAAATCAAGACATGTAGTATCTCCTTATTAACAATTTTCTTGAATCTCTTACTTATGAATTTCATATGCTTTTAATTTGACATGTATAGTGGCAGATCATTCATTTTTGGGCTTTTAATGCACTGAGAACAAAAAACAGAACAGTTAAATACACAGAACATGTCACACTCAAGCCTATTTTCTTTTATTAATTAATGCCATTTTTACCAGTGAAGAAAAATGTACTAAAGACACATCAGCTCTATATTAATGGTTCTATAAATCTGGAATGTTAATAACTTTATTGCATTACCGCCTGCTGACTGACTTTGCAATGAGCTAATTTTGCTAACCTAATTATACAATGAATTGGTTAAAGTACTTAAAAATTATGGCTGACAAGAACTATTAGCAGCAGCCCAAAATAGTCAGAGTCTGAGGGGCTTTGATTCTCTGAATCCTTTGTAGCCTCAATCGAGGGTGCGAAATCGTCCCTAATCCCTCATTACCTGTGGGCAAAAAGGCTGCATAATGTGAATTAGCTGATGGATATTTGTACACGTCTTCCAGAGGCATCTTTAATCTTCAAAAGCAATGGTTCGCATGTAAATAGAAAGAAAGGGTGAAAAATGAACACCTATGTAAAAACACAGCTTCTGCAAAACATGCAGTTTATTTAGAAAATTCTCTTTTCTTCGATCGTTGTAGGCCTTTCAAAGATATGAAATCAGTAGTTCAGCAAAAAAAACAACAACAACATTTGGTTGAAGTAACTGTCGCCTTGACCTCATGCCCCAAACAGCAGAACAGCTACTCAGAGCCATCGATCAATGTCCCATTTGTGATAAGAAGCTGAGAGTGGGAGCGCCATCTCATCAGGAAACAAGGTCACAGTCTGCACCGCTGTACAGGAGACAGCCCTGTGTGGCTGGGAGGAAAACAGAGAGACCAGGGGCAGTGGTCTGACTTATCCAGTGCATTAAATGTTACAATGCAAAAACAGATCTATAGACGGTGCATTAACTACTTTAAAAATGCATTAAACCAATCGTTACAGATGCAAAATTATAGTCTTTACCTGGAATCATCTTGCATATTTGGTCAGGACATTGCCAGAGGATTTTTGCTTTCACATGTGAGGAACGCACATTATCAGGAACATGTCCAGAACATTCAGGTGAGTGTTGCCACAATGGCATTGGCTCTTCTCGTCGAAATCTCTCAAATCTCATTGTCCTTCCAAGTTGACCTCTTGGTCTGTGTCTGCTATGTGTTTGGCTCCTCTTTATCATCCTGGGATGTTTTCATTCTTCCATTTTCCTGCTTTATTCTCACGTCAGCTCACTTGGACATTTTCTCGAGGAGGTTGGCAGGAAAAGTTACAAAAAATGTCCGGACATTTTCCTTCTCACACACAGCTCCTCTGGAAAGTTTCAGGAAAATGTCGTACATCTTTATATGGAGTCTATTGTTAAAAAAATCTGAATGTGCAGGTATGCATTTTTACTTTCTTGAGATGGCATTGCTTAAGTGAGTTTATATTAGTTACCCTAACTGCCAACACAATTATCCCCTAATCTTAACCATGTATCTACTGTTTTAATCAAATAAAACCAAATAATTAGACTTTCCCTAACCTTATAAAGTCAGAAAATCGTTTTATATAAATGAAAGTGATTTGAAAGGTTTTGTAAGGTACTGACTGATTATTGTTTGGCTGAGAGGGGCATATCAGCCCCATATTGGGGGGTGGTAAGAAGGGTTGTTGTGTTTGCAGTGTTTAAGTTTAAACAATAGATTGCATATATACCGTTTTTTTTAACCAGGCTGTAAACATGTTTAATTCTGATCGAAAGTTGTGCATTTTAACATTGGCGTCAATGAGGGATTGACTCGTTCTTGGAGCCAACCTCAAGTGGCCCCTCAGTGAACTGCAATGTTTTGCACTACTCTCTGATACTCATCTCTCAGCCCAGGAGCTTGCTGCTTGGCTTAAACACTGTTATGCAGAGAGTTATTTATTCACAACATAAAAATTATGTCATTATCACATAATCTATATGCTCCAAGTATAATAACATATAATTGTTTATGAAGGTTCCTCCTCATGTAAAAGTTGTGTTGAAACATATTGTAATGACTGTAATCATAACCCCATCACATCCTGGTGCATGACTTGTAACTTCTGCCCAAAGTGACGCAGGGTGAGGGTCAGGTGTTGCTTCAGTGAAGCAGAGAAAGAGAGAAGCCAAAGAAGGTCAAACACAGAGTGAAACTGAGGCAACAATAAACAATGGGATCCTCTATTTAACTGCATGTCCTGCCTTGAAGTTGATCATTAACAAGCAGTGACACAGTTTGTGTGAGTGATTATTGTTTCCTGCTGTTGCTAATATGAAGCTGGTTTCCTCTTGTTCCCTTTTTCTTCCTAAAAACACAATCAAAGCAGCAACACAAAGAAAAACAATGGAACTACATTTGAGACATGATCTGAAAGACTCCCAGTAAGACAACATATCATCAGTATATATGTTGTGTCCTCAATGTAGCATTTGGTCTTTTATTCTCAAATAAAAAACAATTCAGAGTGAAACTGTAGGCAGTCAGAGGATGTCAGCTGGGTAGGGGGTCAGAACACATTTGCGTTTACACAACGGAAAGAATGTCCCGAGTGATCGAATCTAGAGATGCATGACAATTACAACAAAGCGGCGTGCAGTGTTTTAAGCTCCATGCCATATAAGTTCACAGGCTCATCTGTTAGCAGACCAGCGGAGGAACGGAGCATGTTCAGCGTAGACTGATTGCGTGCATGTGTGTATGGGGGTCCTAGTTATACCTGTTCTGATCGGACTATGGCACTGTGGTGGTGGGAGCTAGTTAGCCAGACATGCTAATGTTATCAACTGAAAACACACAAATGCAACATTTATCCATTTCTAACAGTATTGTTCTTGTGTTTCTGATTTTGAAAAGACTATAAAGACAAACACCAGCCTCTATTTCTTCGGATACTGATTATCACTTTTACAGCTGCTCACAGTCATCAAATAATAGATGGAATAAAAAAATCAAACAGATAATACAATATAAAAATTGATTACTGGAATTTGTAATCTTAAACATCAACTAGTCTGGTTCACAGTGTGTCAGTGAATGCATATACATCGCTAAATGTAGAGAATCAACAGTATTCACGTCTGCCAACCTGTCTAATAAACTTTCCCTTTGGATCATGTTACCTCTTTGTTCACGCACAGACAAGAGTGTGGACACACAAATAAACACACACTCTCTCAGTAGCACAGATGCATTTTGCATGTCCTGTGGGTGGAACGATCCAGAGAAATCAGGCTGCCAGAGGATGCCAGCCTGCAATCAGATTGTACTGTGCTGTTCAGTGAAATTTCGGCTGACATCAAAGATGTTTTTTTCACACCCCTCCAGATTTGGCTTTTTGTAAAGGATCTGATTCCAAAAACTCAGAGCTGCCTGCTGGCTACTGTGTACCCAAAACACACACACACACACAAACACACAAGTATCTTGCTTTACTGCTTCCCATGCAATAGTTTTTATTTCAGATTCATATTTTAGTAAAATGTTTTTCCTACCCTCCTCATATTTTGGAGAAAAAGATCATTATATCCACAAATCACATGGATTTAGGATTATTTGTACTGAGTTGAGGCAGCGTGCATGGGCAACGCTTTAAACAATAAGAAGAGTGGGTTATTTTTCTGTCATTTTCAAACGCAAATACAAGAGCAAAAGTATCTTAAGGAATATGTTTGTCTGCTCCATAGACTATATAAAAATGGACACTTCCTCCCACTGTTAAATGAAACCTACATATCCCAGATACTGATGCCGCCATCTTGCCCTGGGGATGTCAGTTGGAGCCAGAGCATATTTGAGGTGTATTTTGATTTTAAGTTTGGCCCATGGTCCCATCTGCTAACAGGGTGGAGGTTGGGTTTATGACTAAATTACAGCCATCCACTAGGGGGCGATCAAGATGTTTTGACTTTACTGGTGGGGGGAGCTGTCAGTTCATTCCAGCCCATCTACCTAACCTTTGTAATAGTAACTTATAATTTTACCAAGAGCTTTTTAGTTTAATATCTGTTTCTTTTAAACAGGAAACAAATACAACATACAAACATAATTATTTATAGCAAGCATCTAAAAAGCTCACTATCATGTAGCCATCAAGTGAAAAAGTATATTTGTTGAATGTAAATTAGCCCGCTAGCTGATAAAATCTTACAGCAACAGCAGCTTTAATGAAAGATTTTAAATGAAAAGAAGTTAGCTGGAGATGAGAAGCCTGACACATCCAGTAAAAAACCTTCACTCTCAAAGAGGCTAAATAGATTAGAGGGCTTTCATTTTAGAACAAGTGAGCCATAGACACTCTTATAAACTCACGTTAGACAGAGCTGATAAAATCCACAAGTGACAAATTTCATTGTCATTCCGGCCAAACAAACTCAACAGTTGTAAGTATGAATGTAAGAAACGACAAACCAATATGTGTCTACCATTGTCTGAAATCAAAGATCTATTGTTTCAAAAACCACAAAAAATCTGCCTCGTTATCATGATACACTGTGTCATGCTGGTCAGTTTTAAAACAAAGCCCTTTTTGATTCACCTGCAAACTTATTACACAACATCCAAGAAATATATACACACCGACATTGGTTCTTATACTTTCTGTGGTGGATAAATACGTTTTCACTCTTAAGGGTATTTTAGAGATGTAGTGGCTCTTTTCCTTAACTGTTGCAGGGAAACTGACTGTGACTGCACAACTCCTGAGGGGCTAAACAAACCTTTCCATTGCTCCCTGCGGCCTTCACTTACCACAGTAGCTGAGCAATCATTTACCATTGATCCCCCTCCTCTTTGAAACAGGCCTGAATACATTTGTCAGAGCGTATGCACTAGATTTATCTGAAGCAAATGTCCGTCTTGGTCAAATGATATTATGAAAGATTTAGGATTTAAGTAAATAAAAACATTATAGCACAAAGTCGGCTGATATTTTCGAAGATGCTGAAGTTCAAAGTTTAGTACAAAGCTCATTTATGTCTCTGGTTTTGAGGTAAAGGTTAATGTTAATAAGCAACTCAATATGGTTTTTATATTATGGATTATTTGTCTGGTTTATTGAAATATCAATGACATTGACTTGAATTTGGGGAAATTAATTTTATCTCTGACTGCTGATATTGATCCAATTGTTATTGTGCAGTTTATAGTGACGGGAACTGAATGCTAAATTATATTTACGTTGCTGAACAGAGGAAGTAAAAGTACAAATGTATTACCCAAGTTTACAGCTTTTTATAAGCCACAAATGGATTTTTTTTACACAATACACAAATATAAGGATGAGTTTATTGAGTCCTTGGTCAAAGCAAACCAGCATGTAGGAAAACAATAAACCTCTAAAAGCAGAAAATGAAAATGCGGGTGGTAGTGATTGGAGGAACTACATTGGTATTTTCACAAGCAGAAGGAACAACAGGAAGGACAGCTTAGAAAAACTGAAAACTAAGAATCAAGAAGTTCTAAGAATACTGTGTACTGGTGGTGCATACTGAAACTAGAGAGGTATCGCAATACCCTGTCATTAGAACAATCCTTTACCCCATTTAATTTGTATAATTAGTTTGAGCAGTACTTCAAGAATGAATGTTTTATGTATTTCCTACAATGACTAGTGACAGCTGGTCAGTGTGTGTGACTCTGTCTTCACTCGCTTCAGGCAAAGTGAGCATGCAAACTGTTTCTTAACTTTGTGGTGACAAAACAATGACTGAAAACTGTGCTCTTGTTGATTGTCCAAGGCTTGTCAACAAAGCAGATGCAAGAAGTTAAATAAGGAGTTATTACATTTACATAGACGTCAACAAGGCACCACAAGGTTGTTTGGAACCAGCTTGAGCACAAACATGCCGACCTGTTGATAACTACATTATGATGTAAAATACAGTAGACTATAGTATAGTACAGGTATATATGGTATAATACAGTAGACTATAGTATAGTACAGGTATATATGGTATAATACAGTAGACTATAGTATAGTACAGGTATATATAGTATATAATGTTTTCTGCAAGTGTGATTTATACTGTAACAAGCACATTTTCTTCACCATAACTATTTGTCAGGTACATTTTTATTCAATTATTACAAACGCATTCAGTCCAGTTCAATACACCTCGATCAAGGACGTTATGTTTTAAACTACGTTTGGTATAGTTGGCAAGATTACATTAAAACAACTCTAAAGATTTCCAGGAAATTTTGTTGACGAGTGCGACAAGGCCAACGGAAGAACAGAATAAATCTTTGCAGCGTTTCCCACAGAATGAATTCAATCTATGGCGGTAGCAGGGGAACACATGCACACGCATGCTGGTCACTTTCACGGTCAACAGATTGTGGTTCACAGACTTGAGAGTGAAGTTCTTGTGTGCGAGAGAGAGAACTGCATTGATACCACATGCTGGTACGGACACAACTGCAGCTTAAACTATGAGGTCTGACTGTAAAAACTTAATGGACAATAGCGCTGCACACAGCTATACAATGCAGCAATGGAGCAAAGTTAGAGATCTCCTATGTTAATATGAGAAGCATAAAAATGAGACAAATTAGACTATGGCGGGCTGCCACAGTCTAGATAAGTAATGTGAAACACTGATCTGACAGAGTGAGATAGGGCATTAACCTATCAGAGTGCCCCTCTAGTTGAAAATATAACTTTAACTATCAAAGAAATCACAGAATACAATTTTAGTGTGCATGAAAATAATAAACAATGCTGATGGTCTGTCACTGATAAAGCTCAGTATTATCAGCCTGCACACTACAGTAGTGCACGATTATCCAAATTATATAAGACATCCCCTAAAGCACAGGCTGTGCTCTCCTAAGTTTTCTTGCTTTCTATTAAGATTTGAAAATAAGAATTAATAACAACAGAGTTATGGTATCCATTCAGCATCATTAAGATATTTAAGTAGAATACCTCAAACATGAAACACAAACTCTGCCTCACAATAAACATGTCCTCTCTGGGCTGTTTTGGGATTCATACAGATTCCCTGTGTTAATAATGAGAAAGAGGGCGACAGAAGTCAATTGCTCTCATGCTGGATTCCCATTGATCCTGAACCTGCCTATAAAATCAAAGGAGAAGCAGTTAGCTCTAACAGAGCGCTGAACCAGGATCTATGTCACGCATCGATTCACCCTGTTCAATAAGTTACTTTGATAGAAAACCCAGTGGGTTATTTAAACAGATCAAGCGACAGCGGGATGAAGAGATTCAAGCGAAAGCGGCGAAGGCAAACTCTTTGCTCCTCGCCTGGACTTCACTTTGATGGCTTTGTTTACTTAACCCTCAGCACAACCCTCATTCATAAATGTCAGGAATGGGCCTGTGCACCATTTAGAAACCCAAATGTGAGCTACACCAAACATAGGCTGTGTTCCTGCGTGCATACGGCCGCATAATCACTGGTCAGCAGTAACAATTCCAGCCCAAAACACACCATTCCAGAGCGAGAGATGCATTTCAGCGTTCGTCCCACATCTGTCATCGCTCAGCGCGCACCACACGCCTCCTCTGCTCTCCCTCCAGATATGCCAGCACAGCAGACAAAGTCTGTCATAACACTTGACTTGTGGTTTAACAGACTATGGCAACAGTGGAAGGTGGTAAATGAGATTGCTTTCTTTATTTGTATTTCTGCCTTCACGAATAAATCAAACCCGGGAGCATGGATGTCGCACAGCATCGCTGAATTTAAATCAAACTGCCCTGCAGTTACTCTGCATTTTTTCAAAAGGGAGAAACGCTTTGATTCCAAACTTCTGCTGGACATTAATTTTGTCACGCAGGCAAAGGTGTCTGGTTTCAGGTTGTGTGACAGCTGTGAGAAGCTGAGAGCGACGGCGGCGACCACACTGTGCCTGTCAGTCACCGGGGGAGGGGAGAGAAAGAGCTGCTGTCAAAGCACTTGTCAGGTTTTGATGTTACAAAGGAGGGAAGATCTCAATTAAAAGGCCATTATTGTGTGAGTGAATCAGCGCCCATCAGCTACGCAACTTCAAACAAATGATCCTCACCCTAATCTAATTGATGTTACACGTGATATTTGATGGTAGAGATCAAGATAAAGGATGCAGTTCCTGTTAGTACTTTGGCTGCATTGCAGTACATCACAGAGCTGAGAGGATGAGGAATTATTTCAATTTAAAGCAGTATTTTGTCTTGCTGTTGTGCACGGTGATTATTTACTGCATGTTCCACAGCTAATTCTGGAGAACATGTGTAAGCCACACCAAAATGTAAAGAATCATGAATTATTCCACTGATCACCCACCATACCTCCTTTTAGTTTGTGATGACGGAGTGCTCTATTTAGGAAGTTAGACTGTTAGATTGTCTGGGGTCTAATTTATCTCCCCAGGATGAATTCATGAATGTGAAGTAGTGCCATATTTCACACATGCATCCCCTCCCTCGCATGGAATATTATTACCGCTGCCCCAGAAAGTTGTGGAGGGAACCGTTTTTCACCTGAACAAGCATTACAGTGTCATGTCGAACATTATTCACCATGTGCAGAGCGCTCTGACACACCGTGAAATATTCTCTGTGCTGCCCTCAGATTTCTGCTGAAGTAGGACAGTTTCCCCTCCAGCTCCAAATGTATGACGAACTTTAGAGGGTGAAATAAAGCCAAAGTTTTTCCGCAGAATCATAAATACAGATTACTCCGGATATCAGTGCTCTTTTTTTTCCACCTCTTGCTAGTTCACCCTCACCTGCTCTTTGCTGCTCATATTCATATAGGATGTTGATCAGTTATTTTCTTCTTTAGAGTATCACTCAGCTCATCAGCAGAGGTATTGATAACTTGTGAAAATATTACACTTAAAGCTAGGGTTGGAAATCCTGGAAAAGAATCATTCAAATAAATGAGTTTGATAAGAACTACCTAATGTGACAGATATAATTTGAATTTGACATTTAGGACCTTTAGTTTGGTCCAGGTCCCATTCACTGAATAGAGGGGGCAGGGTTCATGAACTATACTGCAGTCAGCCAGCAGGTGGCTATCGAGACGCTTTGGCCTCACCTTTGGGGAGCCATCATGTCGTCCCTCTTGTTGTTAAGTCTATGGTAAAGAAACTACAAATTATACCTACAGGTTGTGTTCATTTAATTAATCGTATCTTCAGGAATTAACGAACTTTGACCTATAAAAAATGTAGGCTCTATCAATTTTTATTCCATATAAAATTAAAAAGCTCCTTGGGGAAAAGTCTTACATTTAAAATGGTGAACACTACACAGACCTTGCAGCGTGTTACGCTTTGCAAACTCCTTGAATGTCAACCTCAAGGCCTTTCCTGTCATAACTGAAACATAATTTGAAATGACTAACACAACAGCTTAAATCTAACCTCTAAGAATTGGATTATGTTTATTCTATAGCAAGCATCTAAATACGACACCAACGTCTTGTCTGAGACATGTATTCTGAGTCTTTACGCTTTATATCCTGTTTGTAGAATAAAGTGCATTTTTAAGTCTCTTAAAGGTTCAGTGTGAAGAATTTAGTGACATCTAGAGGTGAACTTTCATGTTGCAGCTGAATATCCCTGATCTCACCCTCCTCTTCCCAACATGAAAGAGAACCTGTGGTGAACTTCAGCTGTCGTGAAACTGAAAAGGTTTGTCTAGTTTGGACGACAGTAAAAAAAAACATGGCGGCCTTCACAAAGAGGAGCCCCCTCCATGTAAATATAACTTTTTAAATATAAAGAGCCCATTAAATGGTAAAGAAAACAACAATTCATGCCATTTAGATGAAACACACCAGTGAAAACATCACTAGGATTATTTTATATTAAATTTCTGCCAAAAATCCCTTTCACCTAAATCTTACACACTGAACCTTTAACAAGGTCCAGCAGGTTTTCGTCAATTAGCTTTTTAGCTACAGTTGTCACTTCAACAGGGAAATTCAACGGTTGCTGGGTTGAAATAAGAAAGTCTGACACATCTGGTAAAAAAGACTTTCTCTTTAATGTGTTATTTTGTGGGTAAAGGTGCAAGTTTTCTATTCA
This sequence comes from Paralichthys olivaceus, assembly GCF_024713975.1. Lineage (NCBI taxonomy): Eukaryota > Metazoa > Chordata > Actinopteri > Pleuronectiformes > Paralichthyidae > Paralichthys > Paralichthys olivaceus. Next base: position 6,042,279 of record NC_091110.1, read on the forward strand.
CTTCCTGCCAAATGGTGCTGTAAATTACTCACAGCTTGGCCACATCCAGCCTGCATGAGGTTTTAAGTGTCTCATGTATCCTTGCACGTGTGTGTGTGTGTGTGTGAATGTGTGTATATACATGCGGATGGTGTTGGCGAGAGGTTACGGGGGATTGTCACACGGATAACAAAACTAAAAGCACTTTCCTCCACCGCGTTCATGATAAATGGGTTTCAGAAAAAGACTGAGCATATATTATATCAACTGTAAGGTGTACACACGGCCGAGACCATAACTCTACTTCCTTACCTGAAAAAAAAAATGAAGTATGGCGCTGTATATTTCCCCACTCGACACATTTACGAGCCCTCCCTGTTGTATAAACTCGGTGATTGGTATTTCAAAGCACCTTGTCAGAGCGAGTACTGAGTGCTGCCAGCTACCTCAGCAAACAGTGGAGGCATTTCAGACGGAGAGAAAGTAAGACTGAGAGAGTTATTGTCTTTGCAAAGTTGAGAGCCTATTAAAAAAAACTCTCTTGTGTCTGTGAATTTATAGTGTTTGTGCTCAGTGCTGTTAAAATCAAAACCATGGCCTGGACAGGGCTGTTCATTCCACCGATGCAGTTGGGAAACATTTGTGCCTTATTGCAGGAAAGGCCCAACCATTGGAAAACAGTGGCCAACAGTCAAAGACTATGAGATTTTCTCAGATAAAGAGGCTGTTTTGTGTTAACATGGACCGACGAGATGTATCATTAAATTAGAATGTGGAAAGCAGATTTTTGGTCACATATATGTATTTGTTTTTACTGCCTTCCTCTCACTCTCCTTCCTTTTGTCTTCTTTCACTGTATAGTAAAGTTTTGTCGCAGTCTGTTTCACGCCTTGTCCACACGTTCACACATACACAACAGTGAAGGGAATATTGCAGGTTCACCAACATTGAACTCCACTCGAAGCCACGCTGCAATTTGCCACGCCAAAGGAAGCAAATGACTTATCCGCCTCCTCAATTGCACGGCTGGGACGTGAACGGAAGGTGAAGGTTGCCCCCTGATATATTCACGTTTGTGTGACCACGCCCTAATGTGGATATTTTCCTCCGTGTTTGAGACGTTCATCGACACAAAAATGGAATTTTGAGTCACAAACACCTTCCAACAGGCAGATTTTAAAAAACTCAATGGTCAAGTCCAGGACGAACATATATATTTATGTGGACAATTCAACTGAGAAGAAGTGATACTATGTACATTTCCAAGGATTCCAGTAGTGCCATAAGCCACAGAGCTCAAGGTATTTCATGCACTGACGTGTTAAACAAAATTTTACAATTTGAACAGTGCTGTGAAAAGACAGGAATGTTTCATCAAAGGTCCCGACCATTCCTACTTTATAATATAACTCATCTGTCACTTACATATGTTCATATCGGCCAGGAAGAGAGAGAGAGGGAGAGAGAAAGGTTATGGGCAAAAAAGTTATGACTTGTACAGCCAATCAGAGAGCTTGTTTCTCCCCTGACTGTCATTGTTTTAGTAATTTTCCAATGACGAAGACCAAGATGGTCACATCACGAATGGTAAAAGGAAGAGCGATGAGGTCAATGGAAAAACCAATGGAAAACTGAATGTGCTTCCAATTTCCAGATTAAACAAAAATAATTGTGTTTTTACAATATGTATATTAATTTTGATTCATCTTATTTATGTAAAAGAGGATTCATGTGGTATATAACACACAAAATGTTTCCTTAATTCTTTTTTCTATCTTTTATTGTCTTATTATTATTTGTTCATATTCAATTGAGAAAAATGAAAAAAATACTTGTTACTCATTTGTGTATTAATCTGATACAATAAACCTAATACTTTTGAATAACTTGAATTTCAATAATGTGTGACCTGGAAATCACGTTTTAATTTTCCAAGTTTTTAATTTTTATTTGAATATGAAATGAACAAACTATACATACTGTAGTTGCTTTGTAACCAAAACCTGGGCCAGATCTCTGCTCCAACATGTTTTTGATCTGCTCTTATATTCATCCATATGGCTGTCAAATTTGTATTATTTCTAATTGCGTGTGTTTTAAAAAAATAGAATTATTTTGTCATGTCATGAATGAGAATAGGAGGCGATCCAGTCATTACAGTCAGCTTAGCACAACATGTAAATGGCTACAATCATCAAATGAAGTTTTTAAATTAGGCTGCCACCCAGAGCACATAGAGGAATATTATTTTGACACTCCGTCACCCTCCGGGGGGAAACGGACCTTTTTGATGTGTGATCCGCCGGGGCTTGCATCGGCTGGCAGATTTTATCAGCAAACAAGACAGGCAAAGCAGAGCGCAGACCAAATAAAAGGGGGTTGAATGATAAAAATGTCAAGGATTATCTTCACTTTGCGGGGAGCTGTGATGTCGTATCAAAACGGATTCGGTGGAAATGATTTGGCAGGAGGAGAAGCGATGACCGGAGGGGGGAGGCGAGATACAACAAGAGAGGGCTGTGCTGTGTGTGCGTGTCTCCTATTTGACTATTCAAATTGTTCTTCTCTTTTTTTTCTCCGTCCTGACAATAATCTCATTATTGACGACAGAAGCATTAAGCAGTCAACATAAAGTAGAACTACACGATGCCCCTTCCACTTTATGCATTACTGAGAAAAGAAAGAGACAAAAGGCCTATTGAAGGCAAGTAGGACACTAACATTCCACTTCATTTCACTATTGACCTCACAAACTGTAACTACCGACCATGTATCCTTGTTTTGACCTCTGATCTTGTGAAATTAAATTCTGTCAAACGTATGAGCTGTTGATAAATCAAAGCCATTCCTGTGTTCTTCCCTCAAACAGAGGCAGCGTTTGTTCCAGATGGCTCGTTCCAGGGATCTAGCCTTCTTTTATATCCCCAGCAGCACCAGCACCGCCGCCATCTTTCTGACGGAGTGACAAACGAGGGTGTTACCTCTGGCACATCAGCCCGTGTGTAGAGTGTACGTCAAGGTATTAGGGAGCGGCGGCTCCCAGAACTGGAATCATTAAAGCTTATAGGGTTCCCAGGCGATCACAGGTTCCAGGAAAAAAGTTGCAAGTCGGTTGAGGACAACAGTGATCCTCAAAATAAGTCTCTGTTGTTTGTTTTGAAGATTTGAGGTTTGTATGGGAGTTGGTTTCTGCTGCACTAAAAACAATCTGTGTCCTCATGTGCTTTTTAGCTCCCAATTAGTTTTCATCCCCAGCCATACCAACAATACAAAAACATATATATTCATTTCTATATATATTCATATGTTGGTGCGAGTGCTGGTGCAAACAGGAAAGTTGTTGTTGTCAGAACTGCTGCAGATTGTGAGAATAATAGCTTGTCTCTGATGCGTTAAGCACTTGTATTACTTCTTACAATGTTTCTAATTAATTATCCATGTTGGGTTCTACACTGGTAGCTGAGGCTAATGCTGGTTGTTTTTCTCCAGAAGAGGTCATGTGATTGGAGTCTGACAAATCAGCAAAGGCTACCTCGTAAACAAATAAGTTAGTGTCTACGTCATCGCCTCCAAACATCTCAATTTCTGCCTGCTCAGGCTAAAACACACTTCTCAAACTAAACTTCTCCGGATCTGTGAACATGATTTGTGTCTGAGTCGCATTGAGTAGATTTTCATCGACAATGATGGCGTGGACAACAACTTTCCCATGATCCCACACTGCTTCACCTTGTCTTGTTATTGTTTTGATTGAGAGACCCCTGGTGGCCAAAGTTATTGCACGTTTAAACAGATGAGATGCGATTTCAGCATAATGAGACACCAACTCAAACTTATTACACCGAGTGAAGGTTTGACTTACTAAGTGAAAATTATGAGACACTATGTCATAAGTTTGGCTCATGATCTCAACATTTTGACTCATCATAATTTTGAATTAGTGTCTAAAGCCTGGCGCACTCACATATTTTTCATTATCTTGATTGACCATGACTTTATTTATCTTTATCAGCTCAACTTTATATCTTTGTTTTTTATGGGAGAAATTGACTTTTGAGTCATAACCTTCATTATTTTCTCTGGAAGTAAAATCATGATGAAAACACAATAAATTATTGGTGTGTTGATTACGGGGGTTTTTTCATTTCTGTGAGTCAGACTACACCAGTGTTATGCTACCAATAAATAATAAGGAGCATTTAAGGGATTGTGTGATTATTGTTTTGCTGCTGCTCTTAATATGTGTGTGTGTGTGTGTGTGTTGCCTAAGGACTGTCATTTTGCTGTCACCCTGCCACTTAACATTGAACGCTACATCCCCCTCCTCTATCTGTCGATCATATTGTCACAAAGTCTGACAGGGAGGATTAGAGCCAAAGACGCAGAGATTTGTAGGTGTGTGTGCCTGTGTGTGTGTGCCTGTGTGTGTGTGCCTGTGTGTGTGTGTGTGCTGGCATGACAGCGGCAAAACACACTTTGTAGTCTTCACCCATGACCCACATTTTTTTTCCAATACAGGGTATGAAGCGAATGGGAGGGTTTCAGGTAACTTGTGCCTGTGTGTGTCAGTGTGTCACTCCAACCTTGTCATCCATGCTCGGCTGCACCCTGACGCCTGTGGATTATTGCTGTCATCACCTGAGAGGAATGCACCTCAGTCTCATTCTGTCATGTCTGCTCGTTTTGATCTTTGAAGTGTGACAGGACAACACGCACACACACACACACACAGTAGTGTCGGCAGAGCTGGACCGGTGAAAGGCTATATTATGGATCCTTTGAGGGAAAGTGGAAGTTGTAATAAGAAGTGGAATTTGTAGGAGCATGCCCATTTGTTTGTTGTTCAGCTGACTTGTGCCCTTCCTGATACTCAACCCCCCCCCATCCCTAGGCAAAAGAAAGACGTGATGCAGGCCCAGACAAAAGAGGCATACATACGGGAAGAAGGGGATGTTAAGAAATGACAGTGGAGAGAAAAACCTGTTGGCCTCGCCAAGCAGAGGTGTTGCTCAAAACTGGAAAGCACGTCTTTGCCTTTTGATGTGAAGAGGATCAGACGTGGACGTTGCATCACACCCTTCACCCACCAGGGTAAAACAAAGCACAGGCTTTCTCTCCATTCACGCTCATCGATAGAGACATCTGGAAACATCATCTCCACTCTCCTCGGTCTCTTTGACAAGAAAACATTTTCTGCCTGGCTGGAGATCAATTGGTCGTCTGACAACAAAATATTTACCTGAAATCCTCTCGGGCCTTTCAGCGGCATCGCTTGCACTGAGTCAAAGAGCAGCGATGATGAAAAAGTGTAACCCGAAGTTGTCCACGTGTTTACTGGATTGTTAAGACGATGAAAAAACGTCAGAGACGGATGAGGAAGGAAAAAGCTGTACAAATCCTGAATGTTATTATCAAAAATCATCCTATAAATCTGAAAGTGATTATTTTGGTACCTTGGCAGTGGAAACAAGCCATTTATCTGGTTTCCTTGTCAACAAACAGCAGTTACAGAGTAACTTTATAATTTATCAGAAGTTGAATTTGTGTCCACCTGCTGGATCTAAGTTTAACATTAATTCTCTCTTAGCCTCGACTGTTTCCTGAGGGAAATATATCTTTTTAGCTGCCGAACACACACTATGTTCACAACTGTGTCTGTTTGGTGCTGAGCAGGAGACGTACAGTGACTTTTTCTCAGAAATCAGCTGCCTGCTACAGCTGATCACGAAACGATAAGAGCAGTCAGAGTGAACCAAAACAGTATATTTCCCCATAGAGGTGAATCACACTGTTCAATAGCATATTTGCATTCATGAATATAAGGAGTTAGTTTGTCGAGATAAACTTTTGGTGAAAGTATGATGGAAAGATGGAATTAACGTAGAAAATGTACAGCCTCCACACAGATCAACAAAAGTAAATGTGAATCAAGATGATGTAATTAAAAAGCTCAAATGTGTCTCGTCATCGCACCACACAAACAGTTTGTTTTTGGTCACTCCTCTTCTAAAGCTCGACAGACAAATAATCACATTCTCCATGAACGTCGTGATTTAGTCACGGTGTCTTTTCCTATTTCGCTTTGTCACATTTTGCTTTGGAACTTTTCTAACTCGTCTTGTTCACATATTTTAAAAATGTGCCTCCCAACATGTGGATGGAAATTATTTGTACATTGTCATTTGATAGTTATTATAAAAATTAAAGCTGCTTTCAAGACACATTATGTCAGATGAAAAATCAGTTTCATCCTCATCTTTCCTTCATTTTGTCTCTCTGTTTTGACTCTGCCCACCTCTTTGGCCCCTCCATGCTGGCCTGCGGTCCAAGCATCACTTCAATAAACAAGGCCCGGGGAGCGAAATGCGTTTGAATGGGTGCATCCTGCTGGCAGGATCTGAGCGGGCTGTTTATAGAGGGGCTTGTCAGCTGTTACCACTGGGATGTTGCAGCATGTGGAAACAGTGGAGAGAATCACCCTTTGATGCCTCTCCCTCATGGTCCTCCCTCTCTGCTCTTCTGTTCTTCTGTCTTCTCTTTGATGGAGTTCTGTGAAGTGTTCGACAGCGGCGGGAGGCCGACGTATCAACACCCACACAGGAGACTGGGAGAGATGATGAACACACGCACTCTGTACAGTCCTGAACTAGCCACACACGCTTTGAGGCACACCTGTATCAGTCAGCCAGTTTCTCTATGTATTTTTCTTCTTGCTACAGAGGATGAAACTCACAGCGGCACATGAATAAGGACCGATAATGGGTAAAGTGAAGCTCATGTGAGAGGAAACTTGACACAAATACATTTCAGAGCATCTCTTCTGAGTGCGTTTTGAAAGTCCAGACCATGGTCTGAACCAAGGTTCATGTCTTTGTTACGTTGTTCACGTAATTTAGGGTCATTGAAGACTTTTGTACGTCTTCCTGTCATCACCGTGGGCTGCTTATGATGGCTTGTTGTTAATTTGGATATTGTATTTACTCACTTTTTGAATAAAGAGAATAGAAAAAGTAGTCTTTCCATTTGAAAGGAAAAAATGAAAGAAACCGGTTCACTTCGTTAATGTCATTACCACTGTAATATCACAATGGTACATGAACATGCTCGGTGTTCAGACATTATATCATTAGAGGGGAAGATTACAAGCAATCTTGTGAGTAGCTTTCTTTTCTTCTTCTATTAATTAATGTTGTCTCAAATTCCTGCAAATGGTCCAGAAGTCACGGATCAGTTTGAGAGACCCTAACTTTTGGTCTGACTAAATGTCTCTTCATTTAGCACCACTTCTGGTACTGTGTAAAACATTAAACCTTATGTGTATCTAGTGTTTTATTTATTGTTTTATTTATATTGAATATTGTGAATTAGATAAATAATAAACTAACCATAAATTACACAAACCGTTCCAAAGACATTCTTCAGGGCATGAACTCGCCATTTAGTCAGTTCCAGCTGCCAGCATCTGTTTGCAGCACATATCAGAAATGCATTTCCTGAAGTTGTTAATCAAACAGAAAAATTTCATTATCGTCTCATTATCATGATTTAACTTTGGTAGTTGTTTGAAAATGCAAACACATCCCGTCAGCCAGCCAACCCCCATCATTCACAAAGACCAGACTAGAAACTACTGTATATCCAAATCTGGAAGCCATACTGTTTATCGACCCAGAGCCACATTTGGTAATGACACATGCAGCGAGCGTCATCTAATGAGTATTCAGACTACGAACGGCACCAGGTTTAAAAAAACATGTAGAGGCAGCACTGGTGTGGGCTAGTTGCCACGGGAAGTGGTGACAGAATGATGGTGTTGTTGTTCCAGTTTGTATAAAACACAATGAGCTTGAAGGCTTATCAGATGCTTCGATAATGCAAAGTGATTATGTTATGTTAAACCAAAGAGTAAACAAATTAATGATACATTCTACATCCAAAAATAATCCAGCAGCAATGTTTACTGGCCAATACCATGTTGCAAAATTGAACGAGGATCAACCAGACAAAGACTAGAGTGGGAAAGAGACCATATACCCCCACCAGGGCCCACAAATCTTACACGTGATTGTCTACTTCTAAAAGTAGAGATACATTAGAAGAAGATAAAAATGATAACCTAAATAATGAACACCTAAAAATTTTACAAAAAACACAAATTTATCAAAATCTAACTTAAGGCAAACAGCTGAGTATTAATCAATAATCAAATCTATAAATATAGGAATAGGTGTATAAGAGAAAAGACACGACCTGACCATTCCTCATTGAAGTGATGGATATTACATGATTTACTGAGCTGCACAACAATTACACATAGTGCAGCGCAGAGCAATAACAGTCCTCAGTGACAAAATGCTGACGACATTAAGCGCTGCAGAGAAGGGTTTGATTGCAGTCTGAGCGAACTGACCTCCACTCGTAAACCCGCCATGATTTGGTAACAAGATATTAAAATTAGGGGCATTTTCAATGCCAAGCGAGAGAAAATTGTCTGGAGTGAAAGTATTTCAAAAGATGCAGTGAAGGTGATTTGAAAATGGCCAATTTGTGAAGTGCCCTCACATGTGTGTGACAACGAGGAGGAGGAGGAGGAGGAGGACACAAAAGAGAAATGCTTCAGGCAGAAGTCAGTCCTGTTCTGTCAGCAGCACTGTCGGGTTAACTTGACATGTGAAAGCAAACTGCTGGTGCCAATAACTCCGGTCAAACACAGAGCAGCTCAGTATGAAGCCATGTGTTCTCAGTTTGGCAAAAGTCCATGACTTCAACTCTCTCTCATAAAACATTTAATTGGGCTTTGAATGCAATAACACAGAATGTGTTTATGAAAGAGATGCACGTCCGTGTTTTCATCTCCTGGTAAAGTCCAATGACATTACATTGTAAAGGTCAAAGCTGCATCTACACTGATGTGACTTCTACGCTGAAATGCTTAGTTTTGTGCAGATGCACATTTACATAAACTCTGCATTATTTGAATAGTTTGACATTTTGAGAATATTTCCTTTAGGTAGAGATAGATGACATCGATGACACTCTCATCTCTCCTTTGAGCTATATAAATATGAAGCTATCGTTAGCAACTTGAAGATGTATCTCCCAAATCTGCCAATGATAACCTCAAAAGCTTGCTAATTAACTTGTATCTTGTTTGACTTCACTTCTTCCGGCCAGCAAATAGTCCTGAAAATATCTCCTGTAAAACCACAATCAATCATTTTGATGTTTTTGTGGATAAACCCCACCCCCCCAAAAAACAGGATTGATGTTCGACATGTGAGGTTCTAGTAGTGTTACATTTAGAGCAAGGTTATTTATTTCCACCCTGTTTCTAGTCTATATGCAAAGCTAGCCAAATGAACAATAAAAGATGTACAACGTATCTCCACTTCCTCCTGTACACAAAAAAGTGAAGCCAAAATATTCCACATACAGGTGCTGACGTCTTGCAACTTTGACATCATTTGGAACCAGAGTCTTTGCAGATTGTGTTGTGGAGCAGTGGTATCGAGGTCCCGCTGTCTCAGCTGTCAATCATGATGTTTAACCTTGTTTTTGTAGCATCAAATAACTAATTTAATCCAAACTTACTTCAATAATTGAACAATTGAACAAACACCACAGTGTAATAAGAACTAAACCTTCTTTGAGAAAAATTGATATAAAATGTACTTTTTAATTTGGTCCATGTCCCATATGCTTACATGGAGCAGAAGGAGTTTATGACCTATACTGTAGCGAGGATCATGATCAATATGATTTGGCTTAACTTTTGGTTAGCTGTAATGTCTTCCACCTTACATACACTCAGTCGTGCAAACATGAGAGTGGTATCAATCAAAAGCTCAACAAGAAAGCAAATAAGCCAAATAACTATACATTTTAACTAATTCTGAAAACAGACTTTGGTCAACATTACAAATTAAGCCTTTTAGGCCTTGGGCTGTTCATTTGGCAACCTATTGGAAATAAAATACACAATGTGCACACAGCAATAGAAGACTACCCCCAGGATATGACTCCTGGCTACTTCTCAAGTTTATAGTCATCATAACCCAAGTCATCTGGATTTACATGGAAAGTGAAATGGACTGCGAGAGTAAAGAAAGGTTTCTGAGCTCATGAATTCTGATTCCAACTAACTGTCTGCAAAGATTCAACAAATTCTGCCTTCGCATAACATAACAGATGACGACACCGGTGTTCCGCTTTTTAGGTTTAGAAAGAGAATCACTTGCACAAACAAATCTGATCTTATGAAGCTAAAAAGTTTTTGTTTTTCATAGTTGATAAAACACCTCCACTGCGTATGTTTCAGAAATACAGGGTAATGAACTTCAGGTATGCTCCTTGTCCATATTTGATTTATGGCACTTTGGAAATGAACTTTTCACCCGGAGAGAGAAGTGCAGTGAGGCTCAGCTGCACCCTGAGCAGCTGTCCCATCTGGCAGACGAACACAAAGCGAGCTCATGGTCTGCGTTATGGAGCTGATGTCTGAAACGACTTAAATCTGAACACGTTTGACTCTTGGCACTCTCATGATCTCTCAAGGACACAAATCTAAACCAGTGAGAAATCTGGAAGTGAAGAAATAATGTCTACGGACTGTTGAGAGCATTGTCATGCATGTTTTTCTTCACAGGAAATGTTGAGGACAGAAGCGCTTTACTTGAGGATTTCCACATTATGTCGCTGTATGCATTTACTTGTTCACTCCACAACCTTTAAGTAAATGGTGTAGTTGCTTTGCAGATTAGGATCTTACACACAGAACATGCCTGCCTCTAAATCATAATCTGCTAAAAGCTGCAGATGAAAGCGGTAGTCAGTTGGGCTGTGTGATATCTGCAATCAATAATAAGTGTTTTTCCAATAAAGTACATGTCATAATATGATAAATGTGTGTAAAATTACACATCATATTTACATGATTACAAATTCATAAACAGGGCGGCATGATGGTGCAATGGTTTGCATTGTCGACTAACAGGGCGTTCTGGCTTAAGCCCTGGTTTGGCCTAAGATCTTCATGTGTTTGCCTGTTCTCGCTGCACAGTTTTCCTCCAGCTACTCCAGCTTAGGTTAACTGCCAACTCTAAATGACCCATTGATGTGAATGTGGTCTTAAGTCATTGTATCTATTTGTTCTATTTGTCTGTGATATGCTGGCGACCTGTCCAGGGAGTACGCCACCTGTCACCTAATGTGAACTCTGATCGCCCCCCCCCCCCTCAGACCCTCAAAGGATAAAGGCTTATTTATGTTGCCTTTAAGTACATAAAGAGATATGTCTGTTTAAAACAATGAACTCGAATTTCTTCCATGTGGTACTTTTGTTCTGTCCATTTTGTCCGTATCTGCAAGCTTTCAGAAGACAAGCGAAAATACGGAAGAAACTATTGCAGAGTACGGACAGAAGGCCCTGTCTGTTTCTGTGTACGTAGCTAAAGTTGAGTATAGATGAGCCTTAAGCAGTATCGCTTATGTATGGACACATGCAATGTCGTGCATTACTTTGTATCACATCACAAAAAACTCTGTACACGTAAAGGAAAATCTTCAGTAAGTAAGGGGTAATCTGTAAATTATAAATAACATTTGCTCAAAATCATTCATTGAATTGTGAACACGAGTGACAGAACAATCACAGAAAGATGAAAACTGACCACAAAGAGAGTTGTGTGACTCCGCCTGTCCCATGTTAGAGGGGTGGGTCACTATTACCTTTCTGTGCTCAGCAACCAGGGTTTCTCATAATCTGTCCTTAAACTCAGCAACGGTGTATTTTCTTTTTAAATCAGTTCTTTGGAGATTTCCTCTTTAAAGTGTAATTTAAATGAGAAGAATTTAGACCTTGAGTACTTCTTCCATCACTGAAATGACAAGTAATGATCAATTTACCAAGTGAGTACTGACTAAGTGAACACAGCAAGAGAAATCTTGAGCTTCAGATCTCATAACTTTAACCAGAGCAGACATTGAAAAGGAAGATGAGACGGAGGGAGAGCGCTGACTAAATCATTAGGACAGCACTGTCCCGGGCAAACCCTTGAAGCATTGTGTGATGAGAGCGAAATCTCAACACCTGACAGAGAGAGAGACAGATGATTTACTTCAGATTAAAGAACAACGGGCGCATTGTTCTCTCGTCTTTCTTCCTCTTTTCTCTCACCCCGTTTATCCCCCTCTGCGAATCATTGATGCCATTCATGCCCCTGAAATGCTACGCCGTTGTGATTTTCTTCTCCTTCTTCCTCCTTTGTTTCTACACTCGCTTTTTTTCCCCCAACCCCAAGCGTTCCCGGGGCAGCAGAGGCTCTCCTCTCAAGATTTTCTTTCCGCTCGGATTAAGTGTGACAGATTAGCAAAAGGAGCACATGACAGGAGTTCAGATGGCAGACAAGAATAAGATCAGACATGTGATGCGATATTAAGAGGTCACAAGAGCTGACGCACACACACACACACATGCAGACAAACCCTTTCTTTCCACACACTGATTTTGACCGAATGATCCACAGCCACGTTATCAAAGACACACACACACACACACTCTCCTCTATGTGCTCTCATTGAGATCTTATCTTTGGTTTATCACAACAAAAAGGGAGCAGGAAAGTGCACGAACCGTGCGGCGAGGGGCTGAAATTCAAAGTGAAGGTTTGACGTGCGCTATAACAGCTGTAATTTGATTAGACTTGGGTGACATTCTTTCACACAACTCAGAGGGGAGAGCGGCATCTGCTACTGCCAAACACATTAACTTCTGTGAACCCCGAGACAGGAAGAGTGAAGTATTGTTTGAATCTACTCTCTTTCCATTTGGTCAAACAACAGGCATTTTAATACTTTCAAGACAACTCATGACAGCTCCGCAGAAGATTTATAACGCTTAAGAATTGTGAACACATGTAACTGAGCGGGGTTAGATAATATTACCCAGAGGAGATAGACGAGTAACAAGAACCTTTAATAGTAAATATGCAGGGGATTTTCTGCATGCTGGGTCTTTAGCTTATTACATTCATTGTGGTAACAATGAAATACTGTCTTCAATATTCGATGAAACGATGCCCCAATTTTCTTTTCTTTTTTGAACCGTTTTGAAAAAGGAAGGAGAAAGAGAGCAAATGCAAAGCAGGGGATGGATCCTCAGAGAAGGAATGGCCCCGGCAGCAGGGTCCAGCAGGAAATTCAATAAAAACTCTTCAAAAGGCCCGGCCCTGACATTGAAAAATAGCAAAATTATAAAATACAGCAGGGTAACGAAAGAGAGGAGTTATTGTATTTGGCACAGAGTCAGGAGGAGAGAGCCCAGGGCCGCCACGTCAAATGAGCCGTCACTGACGGAGGGAGTTAAGCCATGTGGTGATTAAATATAGGCCTCAAACCTGCTGGCTGCCAGGCAGGCAGACATGTTTGTGGACAGGCAGCAAAATGGACAGAAAACAAAGAGAGAGGGAGAGGAAGCCGCGTTTCTGACTCCAGCACAGAACAGACGGGTGATACCACAAAAGAGAAAGAGGGAAAACTAGTCAGTTTAGTGTGAGGAGGAAGGAAAGTGAAAAAGAGGAAGTTATATGATATGGAATCAGGTTGTCAGGGACGAAGTCAGCCGAAGAAAGGAGTGATTTTTAACAGGGACACGTCAGGGAAAGGTTGGATTAGTGCACAGACTTTCTGAAAACATTATTTTTTTTAAATCTTGCTACTACGGAAGCATATTGCATCCATTCAAGAAAAAAAGTTCCCAAAATAAAGAAGATAACTTTCGTCAAAATCAGATTGTTGAGTTTGAACTTTGGTTCTCAGAGTGAAGATGTAGTGTCGATATAACAGAGAAATCATTATCCGACTTTGAGAGCGCTCAAGCAGATTTGTCCCCTCAGTGTAGTTTGATCCAGTGTTATTTAGGTTTGGGTTGGAGACATTGGCATTTTTATTAATTAGTGGGCTTATCAGAGGCATCTCAGGACTTCAGCAAGTACAAGCATTTTGAGCTATCGTGTAAATTCAGAAAAACCGAGCAGCATACTGAGGTCTGAGTCCTCCTGCAGAGGCCACATGGTTCGATTCCAATCCTGCCTTTTGCAGCATTTTAATGTTCAAGCTTGCACTGTCCTGTCAATAAAGACAAAAAAATAAAACAAGCAATTAATTCTGCAATAATGGAGAAATATCTGAGCTGTATGAACAGTGTGCGACTGGAGTCTGTCTTCTGTTCTATGTGTCCTATTTTTGATGTTATATATTTTATTTTTTTCATTCTTTGGAGCTATATTTTATTGATATGATTGGCCCTATGCACTGCACTTTCTGTTTCAATTCAACATTAGTGTTCTGGGACTCATACGTCTACCAAGGCCAATCGTGGATGCAGGAGTTTCTTCCACCAGATCAGGATTAGTAGCTGGATTTGCCCCAAACTGCTCAAACGTGTTGCCATAAATATGTCAGATTTTTTATTATCAAGTCAATATATAATTCCCTAAGAAACTGACACTAATATTCACAGAATATGAACGAGGAGAGTGATTTTTTAAATAAATTGAATGGATTGTTCCCTGATCCATTCCTCTTTCCTCTACCAAGTTTGGAGCAAATCAGTTCAGAAGTTTTTGTGTAACCCTGCTGAAAACGAGATACGAATGAAAACACGATCTCCCTGGGTGAGGTAATATCCACTGTATGCAAATGGGCCTTAACAAAAACCTAAGCCCAAAGAAATATGGCAGGCTGAGTCAGTGGTTAAGAATCAAAGCTTAAAATGTACTTTAACCGTATCACATTCCAAGAGTTTACCTAAGTGTAGTTTGTTGAAATTCATGTCAAACATTTACTGTTTTTATTCTTATGTGGAGCACTTTGTAACTTTGTTTTGAGAAGTGCTATGTAGGTAAAGATATTATTATTTTTATCACTATTATTATTATTACAATTCAGCTCGTATTCAACTTTTAGATGCAAAAAATGGCTTCAGCTGTTGCAAGGATATACTTGGGCCAACTTCAAAATGTTTAAATCCAGTGTTATGTGCTATTTCAGGGGATAAGGTCAAACACAGTCCCTGATGCGAAAGCATCGATGAAACGACTTTCAAACATTTCAAATCTGGCCTTCTTGGCAGCAGCGGCCGGTCACATGAGACAACAGCAGCTCCAGAATGTCACCATCAGTTGCGTCTCTTCTTTCAACTTGTCTTTCTCACAGTTCCTGTCTGTCCCTCTTTTTCCTCACTGTTTTCTGTCTGGCTCACACTCACCCTGTCGACGGGTTACAGGATACCGTGTCTCCAAACTCCACCTGACAGGGTGTCGCTCCAAGCAATGCGGCTAATGTTACAGTTCTGCTTAGGAGCCAGACGAGCTGCTTGAAAATAATGAAAGCTCACATTTGGTGTTTGACATTAAAGATGACATCTTACTTATTTTCCTTCTCCTTTCATCACTCCTCACATCTCTTGATATCGAGAGGCTGGCGGGGATTTCGGCTGCTGGAGCCGGTCCACCGTCTCGCACACAAGCGCTGATGGCGGATGTTGGAAGAGCAGGGGTGAAGACGGCGGAACAGAAAGAGACAAGCATGCAGCGTTGTACATCAAAATCTGCTGCAACACCAGTTTGGTGTGACACTGGCAGCAGAGAGAGAGGGTGAGTGTGTGTCTGACAAATCTCGGAGAGTGACAGAAAGAAGAAAGAACAGAAGTGGAGAAGCCTTTTGTGCTTTGAAAGCTTACTTCATTGCGAACTTCTCTCATCAAAGCTCTTCAAATCTACTTCATCCTCCCCGTCTCTCTGATTCCTGACTTGGAATTTTTGGTTTGATAACCTTTGAAGAGGAGCTCCGTGGTGAGGACAACAAGGAGGAACATGTCTCTGTCAGCACCACTGTGATGTGAGAGGCATTAAGCTACCCAGCGTTTTAGAGATCCCCGGAGTGTAATTAATTCAGAGTCTTCTCATCTGCTCTAATATAAAGACGGATAACTGAGACAGGGACCGTCCTGGATGGCATTGTGTCAGCCCCTCTCTGCGGCGTGTCTGGGCCACCTCGTCTGTCTGAGGTTTGCCGAACTGCGATTGTTTGACTGATTTGAGCCGGATGATCCTCCGCTGTCACACCCTGAACTGAATCCTCGCTCAAACGTGGCCTGGGGGGGGGGGGATTTAAGGACTGTGGCCTATCTCACAACTCAAGGAAGGCTTCACATGATGTGTTAAGACCTCACACCTTCGCAGAAGAAAGGCAGTGACAGGAGAGGAGGGGAAATGTCAAGAGAGGAGTGAGCCAACACAAGCACACACTCATGATGAACTGATGAATCCTGCAGCACTGATAAAACACATTAGCTGTTCATGTGGCGTTCATGATCATAATCAGAAGAATTAGTTCTCGAATGGGAAAAGTTTCACAACCTCGAAAAGGTTTGGTACACGGTTTTGGTACACGAGTAGATCGAAGAAGGAAACATTTTGATGTCATTTCATCATCATTTCATAAGAATCCTTTTTTTAAATCTGAAAATTAGAAATGACATGTTCATTATTAATAAAAAAACAGCAAATGAAGCCTGATTTTTCACAAACTTGTTTTGAATAATGGAACTTCTGGTTCACAACAATGAGGAATGTTTTACAGATTGAAGTAGTCAGTGACACAGGGGAGAACTTTAACCAGCCGACTAAAGTTTCACTGCACACATTCCACACACATTAACATTAATTATCCACAACTGATTTAATCTACCGTCTGTTATTTTAACTAGGGGAAGCAGTGGTTGATGTCGGCTTTAAATGAGAAGCTGATGTTACCTGCATGTTTTAATTTTTGTTCATAAAACTAACAAGTTTAATTAAATCAAATCTTATTTGTATAGCCCAATATATACATATATATATATATTCACAAATCCCAGTTTGCCTTATAGGTCTTAATAATCAGCAACATCCTCTGTCCTTAACCCTCAACTAGGGTGAAAACTACCAAAAAACCCTCTTAAGAGGGAAAAAACTTCCAAAACATAGCATCTAACATAAATTGAGAAGTGTATCGGTATTTAAAGAGAGACGATAAGAGATTTGAAAGCACTGGAGCTTAGAGAAGTTAGAAACCACGATAAAAACAAAACACAAAAAAAATGTTTTACTTCATCGTTGGTCAGATGTGTCTGACGCAAACAATAAAAATAGAGGATAGGCTTGTGTTTTGAGTTTTCTGCAGTTTTTTGTGACCAGTATTTTCACCAATGAGAAAACAAAGCACAACACAAAGCCACATGTTTGGAAGAGTTAGCAGTTATCAAACTCAACAGTTGGTGAATAACAGATTCATCTGGCCTCCGCATTTCGGGCTGCGTCTGTATCAAACTCTAACGACACATCAATCTAGATTATAGCAGAAAAGCTCTTGTGCTGCTCTACTTTAATCAGTTTATGCTTCTCAGGTCGGATCGCAATAAATTACAGTTTGTAAAAGCTACGTGTTGGCCGTAAATCACTCGCTACTGCACGGGACGCTCTGACAAAAGGAGCAGTTAACACAGTTTAATACGCTTCTTTGAGACGGTCAA
The DNA here is from genome assembly GCF_024713975.1 of Paralichthys olivaceus. Lineage (NCBI taxonomy): Eukaryota > Metazoa > Chordata > Actinopteri > Pleuronectiformes > Paralichthyidae > Paralichthys > Paralichthys olivaceus. Next base: position 6,059,830 of record NC_091110.1, read on the forward strand.
AGGTGGGACGAAGCCCGAGAGACCTCACAACCAGTCAGCAGGTGCTGGCTTAGTCCAAATGAAGCAGATGTGGGAGCTTTATCTTTCAACGTGTCCACACTAATGCATCTATTGGTCATGTTCTGACAACCAAAACCAACAGGAAAATTCAACAATACCTGTCAAGGGTGGACAAATGTGAAACGTCTGTCTGGTGATGTAAGGGGATAACTTTTAGCTTGGTAACAAAATTGCATGAGTACACATATCCAGCCACAGCAACACTAGGAAGCAGAATTCTGTCAACTCAAACCAGAGAAAGCATCTACCTATTTATTGTTTAACTGTTTTAACATAACCAGTCACGTGATGTAGTTCTTTTCGTGAACTGCCAATTTCTTCCGATATGTAACTTCAGCAACTTGGGATCTCTCAATCAAAACAACAATAAAAGACCTGATGACCTTGTGAAGCAGCATGGGATCATGGGAGTTTTTGCCTTCACCACCATTGCTGGTGAAAATTGAGATGCAAATCCTATTAAGATAATATATTAAAGTTTTATTCACGTTATGCAGCAAATGGCAATATATATAATTGTTATCCATTATGAGTGACCAACACGAACAGTGGGGGGGAAAAAACTGCCAACTGGCTAGCAGTGTGTTTTTCCTTCCTCATACATTGGAAGTTATAGCAGAAACAGATGAAGTCACGGGTAAAGCAGAAATTACGCAATTAAGAGGCGACCAAAAAGAAACGTCCCGTTAATTTGAGCAAAATTGGGGATTTCTCTGAGTTTGAACAATGTTGGAAATATTTTGGATCATGTCAAAACACAAATCAACAAAATTATAATATATGTCCCTGGTTTTTAGACATTTTCATGAAGCCTAAACTTCATGAAAGTTAGCCCAGACTACAACACAAGTGACAGTGTTCTAATACCACCCGTTTCATAATAATAATTGTTGAAATGGTGCTCATTTGTTTTTCTTGTTACAATATTCAAAGCAAAAAGGAGGTATAAGTAAATGGTCAGCATCTTGAGTAGTGTGTGGGTTTACGTTTCCATCTATTTCTTTAAACTGCCCTCAAGCCAAAGAGTCCAAGCACACAGTTGGCCCATGATTCAGTCAAAACTCCATGTTCTATGTTATTTTTTTCAACAAATTGAGCAATAAAAGCTCAACAAGCACCAAACTGCTGTATTCTCTAAGCTCCAGGACTTCACCTAAGTGACCTAACAAGCACAGACTGGTTGATTTGAGAGGTCAAACAGTCTATAATGGAATTAAATTATAGAGCTGCCTGATTGTGGTTTTGGTTACGTCTTTAAAAAGTAAACTCATCATGAGTCATAGTTCAAGGCTGTTGACTTTTTCAGTGGCAAACCAAGATCAGGATCTTTCCCTAAACTAAATCATAACCACAAAACACTTAAAGCACACTCGCTACGGCTGGATACTGTATTGCAGAGGCGAATATATAGAACAAATTAAAATAGAGTGTCACAATACCAGCTCTCTTAAATTCAATAAAGCTGCACCAAGTTGTCCACGTTAATAGATATCAGTTCCCTAAATTACTTTTTTCCATCAAGATCCATGAATTCTTCCCTGTGAAATCTGAGAAAATATCTAAAAATGGGTCAGATAAGGTGACATTTTTTTGAGGTTCTTTCTTGGCCCATATCCCATCCTTCCACCAAGTTTTGTAAAAATCCATTTTGTAGATTTTGTGTAATCCTGCTGACAAACAAACGGACAGGGGTGAAAACGTAAACCCCCTCTGCAGAGTTAGTTTTCAGTCATTTTATTTATAGATTTGTTAAATGTCAACACTTTGTGACTTGGTTGATGTTAGCTATGGAGGGAATTTTCATGGATAACTGATTACAGGAAACTGACTTTGTGTCACGCTCTGGTGGAGTTGACAGCAACTCACAATTGTAATAACAGCCCGCTCTCTGTTGTCGAGGACGTCTCACTACTTTTGTTCATGCCAACAGATTTAACAGATGAATCAAAGACTGTGCGCTGCTCACTGGCAGAAATCATATTCACAGGGAGGGAGTTGAGAATTCCACAAAGCATAATCATTGGAAACAAAATTAGTAAATGGATAGGAGGAGTAAAAAACAGTTGAAGCCATTTTACAGGAGGAGAAAACACAGATTTAAATACAACAATACCATATTTTATATTTGTGGCAAGTGATAAGAGACAAATGAACATTCAGGGACAAGATTAAAATATAAATTGGGAAAGTAACCCTAAGCCATTTTTCACTTTAGGGGGCCTTTAACATATTTTCAGACAAGAGATTCAGACGCAGCAACAAATGTTGTTTATTTCAAACTGCCCTTAAACAAAAGCAAGAAGACAAATGGGGGTTTTCTACTCTTCTGGTGTAAATAGCTGCAATCCAATCCAAAGTGTGGAAGCAAAACTTTCCAGACTTGAGGAGCAAGTTAATCTGTATCTCTCTGATCTCACCGCTTGCCTGTCAATCGAATTGAGGGGCCGCAAAAACGACTTATAGGTATAATTTAGCATGACAGCCTTCCTGGTGGCAGCTGGGGTGAAGAGTTCACTGAGACAAACAGATGCCGTGCGTGCGAGAGGGTCCAGCAGCGCTTAGATTTACTGTATATGGCCGACATTTACTCTTTAATTAGAGCAAAAGAAGCATCTGAGAGTTTGACAATTTACAAAACACAGGAGTCATTGTTCAGAGACTTGGGCACAAAAGGTCAAGTAGCTGTAGCACAAGCACATCCATTGAAAGCCTTGAAAAATCAAGTGTGGCTACGCTACAAAACTTCTTTTATTTAGATCCCAGCCCATTACATTGAACCTACTGTCTCTTATGCTGCGTCCTGACACCAAGAGAATGTCTTTTGACAAGGGTGAACAGAACTAAAACAGAGGATGACCCAGGCCTGGAGCAGCACAGACCAGACAGCGAGCAGGGGGCCCCGGAGGCGGTGGATCCATGACAGTGGATGAGGCCGGAAAAAGAACAGAGTGAAGCCACAAACAGTACGGGTGTGATAATGGATTCCCACATTTGGTCCATCAAGGTCTGATGAGAAATGGGATATGGCAGCAGCTTGGCACGGGAAGTAGAAAATCTGGTTTGAAGCGAGGCATTGAGCGAGCCGGTGACTCTGTGCTTGGTGGCAGGCGCTTGAAGCTTGTGCTGGGGATTTTGGAGACTTCCTCAGGTCACAGTGTATAGGGTGGAAACACATGGTTTCAATGTGGGCCTCCGACAT